>NC_068368.1:61655293-61872316 GCF_020536995.1 Dreissena polymorpha | reverse complement strand
AACTGGCCGTATTCGCCCCGTTACCCCATAATAGGAGCCTGAGGGTCGCGATTATCTCTCGATGTAGGTGACCCAGAGCGACGAAACTTGGCAGACTTGTTTGGCCCGATGGGCCACGCATGCCAAAAGTGCAATGCGGCGTCTCAGTGTCACCGCTTCCGGTGAAAGTGTCGCCGAAGGTACGCTAACTGGCACGTATTTCGCCCCGTTACCCCATAATAGGAGCCTGAGGTCGCGATTATCTCTCGATGTAGGTGACCCAGAGCGACGAAACTTGGCAGACTTGTTTGGCCCGATGGGCCACGCATGCCAAAAGTGCAATGCGGCGTCTCAGTGTCACCGCTTCCGGTGAAAGTGTCGCCGAAGGTTACGCTAACTGGCACGTATTCGCCCGTTACCCCATAATAGGAGCCTGAGGTCGCGATTATCTCTCGATGTAGGTGCCCCAGAGCGACGAAACTTGGCAGACTTGTTTGGCCCGATGGGCCACGCATGCCAAAAGTGCAATGCGGCGTCTCAGTGTCACCGCTTCCGGTGAAAGTGTCGCCGAAGGTACGCTAACTGGCACGTATTCGCCCCGTTACCCCATAATAGGAGCCTGAGGTCGCGATTATCTCTCGATGTAGGTGACCCAGAGCGACGAAACTTGGCAGACTTGTTTGGCCCGATGGGCCACGCATGCCAAAAGTGCAATGCGGCGTCTCAGTGTCACCGCTTCCGGTGAAAGTGTCGCCGAAGGTACGCTAACTGGCACGTATTCGCCCCGTTACCCCATAATAGGAGCCTGAGGTCGCGATTATCTCTCGATGTAGGTGACCCAGAGCGACGAAACTTGGCAGACTTGTTTGGCCCGATGGGCCACGCATGCCAAAAGTGCAATGCGGCGTCTCAGTGTCACCGCTTCCGGTGAAAGTGTCGCCGAAGGTACGCTAACTGGCACGTATTCGCCCCGTTACCCCATAATAGGAGCCTGAGGGTCGCGATTATCTCTCGATGTAGGTGACCCAGAGCGACGAAACTTGGCAGACTTGTTTGGCCCGATGGGCCACGCATGCCAAAAGTGCAATGCGGCGTCTCAGTGTCACCGCTTCCGGTGAAAGTGTCGCCGAAGGTACGCTAACTGGCACGTATTCGCCCCGTTACCCCATAATAGGAGCCTGAGGTCGCGATTATCTCTCGATGTAGGTGACCCAGAGCGACGAAACTTGGCAGACTTGTTTGGCCCGATGGGCCACGCATGCCAAAAGTGCAATGCGGCGTCTCAGTGTCACCGCTTCCGGTGAAAGTGTCGCCGAAGGTACGCTAACTGGCACGTATTCGCCCCGTTACCCCATAATAGGAGCCTGAGGTCGCGATTATCTCTCGATGTAGGTGACCCAGAGCGACGAAACTTGGCAGACTTGTTTGGCCCGATGGGCCACGCATGCCAAAAGTGCAATGCGGCGTCTCAGTGTCACCGCTTCCGGTGAAAGTGTCGCCGAAGGTACGCTAACTGGCACGTATTCGCCCCGTTACCCCATAATAGGAGCCTGAGGTCGCGATTATCTCTCGATGTAGGTGACCCAGAGCGACGAAACTTGGCAGACTTGTTTGGCCCGATGGGCCACGCATGCCAAAAGTGCAATGCGGCGTCTCAGTGTCACCGCTTCCGGTGAAAGTGTCGCCGAAGGTACGCTAACTGGCACGTATTCGCCCCGTTACCCCATAATAGGAGCCTGAGGTCGCGATTATCTCTCGATGTAGGTGACCCAGAGCGACGAAACTTGGCAGACTTGTTTGGCCCGATGGGCCACGCATGCCAAAAGTGCAATGCGGCGTCTCAGTGTCACCGCTTCCGGTGAAAGTGTCGCCGAAGGTACGCTAACTGGCACGTATTCGCCCCGTTACCCCATAATAGGAGCCTGAGGTCGCGATTATCTCTCGATGTAGGTGACCCAGAGCGACGAAACTTGGCAGACTTGTTTGGCCCGATGGGCCACGCATGCCAAAAGTGCAATGCGGCGTCTCAGTGTCACCGCTTCCGGTGAAAGTGTCGCCGAAGGTACGCTAACTGGCACGTATTCGCCCCGTTACCCCATAATAGGAGCCTGAGGTCGCGATTATCTCTCGATGTAGGTGACCCAGAGCGACGAAACTTGGCAGACTTGTTTGGCCCGATGGGCCACGCATGCCAAAAGTGCAATGCGGCGTCTCAGTGTCACCGCTTCCGGTGAAAGTGTCGCCGAAGGTACGCTAACTGGCACGTATTCGCCCCGTTACCCCATAATAGGAGCCTGAGGTCGCGATTATCTCTCGATGTAGGTGACCCAGAGCGACGAAACTTGGCAGACTTGTTTGGCCCGATGGGCCACGCATGCCAAAAGTGCAATGCGGCGTCTCAGTGTCACCGCTTCCGGTGAAAGTGTCGCCGAAGGTACGCTAACTGGCACGTATTCGCCCCGTTACCCCATAATAGGAGCCTGAGGTCGCGATTATCTCTCGATGTAGGTGACCCAGAGCGACGAAACTTGGCAGACTTGTTTGGCCCGATGGGCCACGCATGCCAAAAGTGCAATGCGGCGTCTCAGTGTCACCGCTTCCGGTGAAAGTGTCGCCGAAGGTACGCTAACTGGCACGTATTCGCCCCGTTACCCCATAATAGGAGCCTGAGGTCGCGAAGGAGCTGAAATTTATCAAAATTTACATACTAAACCAACCATACGCGCATGCCCAGACAGTCGGCTTACGCTGCATTTTAATGGTGCGACTAGATTTCGCATTTTACGTTATATTGCATTTAACATACATTTACTTATTCTATGCACATTATGTCACCTTTCAGTTACCAATAATTAAACAGGCGACACTAACTCATGTTGGAACTACTTTCCATAATTGCTTTCCTTTTGCTTAAAGTTCCACTTTCACTTTCATTTCTAATTTCAATTTCATTCGGATCTCTGCCGGGTTCCAAACAAAACACAGGCCATCCAATCCCGTGTTTTCACATAGAAAAGCAGCCAATGGCAGCAACTGTTACAAGAGCCTGTAGGCGTTTGCATAAAAATTGCGGACTTTCATCATTTGTGGAAAAAGATGTGATGTTTGAAGAAATTAAAGAGGTGATACGGATAATCGACTTTCATTTGTGCCGGTAAACGCCTTTCTTCCATCTTCTTCAATTGCTGGCATACTATAGTTTATCGCTGAAGGTGATCAATTATTCCCAAATATTGTAACTCAAACGGATGCACTAATACACGTGCTAGTTCTTGAATGCTTTCATTAGTTTACCGCTGGGTCAGTAGCTTCCTGTGAGTTGAATTATTTGCAACTAATACACGTGTTTACAAAACATTGCAAAGCTTTTATTTATTTAAAGCGATGTAGTGTTTTGACCCAAATGATTATGACCGTTCTGTCTTGACCTACTTTGGGACCGGTGCGCAGGTAAGTTGTTCCTTTTACTTACTTCAGGTTACAATATACCAAAAGATTTCCTACACAAATTCAATGTAAAAGCAATAACTTCAACAAAAAATAAAGTCAAACTTTTTGCGCATAGAGACCCCCATAACCATACCTATTCTTAAAGAGCATTCCAAGCCGCAATGATTTAGACAATAAAAAAGGGGGTCATGCGTTTTGCTAGAAAGAACTCGATGCGAATCAGCGATCACTGTTTTACAGCCATCAATTTACCGGGTTCGTACCAGTGGATGAGGGTTTCCCGCCATCTGTCAAAGTCTCATGTAGTTTTTAACCTTCAATCAAATAAGTGAATTTCTGTTAAGCATCAATGTTTTCCCTACCACATGCACAAAGAAACAATCTAAAATAAAGTCATGGCAAGTGCCCACACAGAAAATTGTGTCTTCTTATAAATGATGTTGAGGTTTTTAAAGAGTATAGCATTGCACTCCCAAAAGATTTAGTATATTGTAACCTTCATGATTACTTCATTGGCGACGAGGTACGTTGTTTACTCACTCGGAGTAAGGAGTGTAACTTTTCTACAAGTTTTGTCCTTTTTTCATTTAAAAGTCAGTCTTTTTTCAATTCTTTAGAGTCCAGACTACATGCTTTAAAGATATTTACGGATTCAATTTAGAATTTAGGCAATTTTGAGCGATTTAAAAACTTGCAATTTTTATTAACGTGGACATCACATCGTGGTCTGCCAAAAACGTGGTCTTTGTTTAAAAAATAATTTTTGGTCCTTTATTGAATGCGTTTATTTATTTATGGTTTTGAATTGCATTCTATTGCATTCATTAACCAGGCCCATTGTTTTTTATTCCCAATTTTGACTTTGTATTTTGACTGTTTTGTTTTGTTTGTGTGTTTGTGATATTATTTTTTTAAGGTCTTCATTGGTAAGAATACAGTTTGTTTTGATATAACTTACCCTACCCAATAATGGCCTTATTGAAAATAAATTTTGCAACAATTGAAGAGTTCCGTTTGCTTCCGGGGATTGGCTCAAAGCGTGTAACCCTCTTGCTTCAGTTGAGGGCTAAGTATGGCCAGCTAGATGAGGAACTGTTTTCCATTGTATTTGGTGGCCCTGTCCCTAGAAATGTCTTGGACGTGCTTGACTTCACTTCTTATATACAAAATGTTGATATTCCATTCCAAACAGAGGAAGGGGAGGAGTTGTCTAGCTATGATAATGCCCCTGATTTCCGGAATATTGCGAGTGCTGCCACAAGTGAGAAGCAGTCTCGAGCGGTCTCCAATCCTGACCAGCTTGCAGCATTGTTCTCACAGGTAGATCATTCATATTCCGCAATAGGGGATATCACACGGCATCTTAACTCCTTACCGGAGGTACCAAGTTCACAAATGGACAGAAGCAGACCTCAATACATTGAAAGTTCAAAAAGGCTAAGCTTTAATTACCCCACAACTGAAACACCCAACTTAGGCACTGAAAAAAAGCAAATGCATCCCAAGTTCGCTCAAAGCATGAAGTCAAGAGTGTCCAAAAGGAGTACTCTGGCAAAGATGTTCTAAGTTCTCGCCATCAAAAGTGATGTCGCAAATCTCTGTCAGGTTCTCGATCTCGTGACCTTTCTGAAAGTGGGTCATAAGAAGGTCGACAAAGTTCAAAGAGTAAGGTTGAGCTTGTAGGTCATGGTCAAAGGCACCGTGACCAAAAAGGCTCACCTGACCTTTCTAAAGCAAGGAGCTAGTATACAAGACGTCAAATGCGCACTAAGCGTAATGACTCGTGTTCAAGCTCTAGCTCATATGACCAGTCACGTGATAGGTCACGTAAAGATAACAAATATAGGTCTCATAGGCGTAAACACCAATATTTGTCAAAAAGTAGAACGTCAAGTGACTCCTCCGAGTCTCGGTCTAGGTCACTTAGGCGACATTGGAAGCACTACGCCAAAAGTAGTGCGTCACCAGAGTACCATGCAAGAAAATCTAAATCTAGATTTTACTTTAGTGACTCATCAAGCGAATCAGACCAAATGTCCGATCATGGATATCATGCTAGTCATCATGGCAATCCTAAGCAGTTGCCTAAAAATTTGCGCTTTGATGGGAAGGGAAACTGGTCAGCTTTTAAACAAAAGTTTGAGAGCTAAAGGAGGGTTGGTAAGTGGACTGATGGCGAAAGTCGGGACTACCTTAATTGGTGCCTAGACGGCAAAGCACTAGACTTTTTTGCCATTTTCACTCAAAACTATTATTTTATAAGCAAAAAATGCGGAAGTTAGAAGGCCGGTTTGGGGCAAGGAATTGCCAGAGACTAGTTGTGCTAAGTTCCAGCAAGCTTCTCAAAAAGCAGATGAAGCGCTTGAGGACTGGGCCGACCGTGTTTTGACATTGGCTACTCCTGCCTTTCGGCACCTCCCCGAGAAAATTGTTCTCGGGAGGCTATTTCCAGATTTTGCCAAGGTTGCATTGACAAAGAGGCTGGCAAGCATGCCTGTTTCGAGCAACCTCGTACCATTCAAGAAGCTCTTGACAAGGTCCGCAATCATCAATATATTACACAGTGCTCACTCTGGCCTTCAGAAAATAATTGAAGGATGTCATGAACAACTTCTCCGTAGAGGGGTTCATGATTGACTTCGAAGCCAGTAAACCCTAGTCTTTTCTCCTCCCAAACCCTAGTCTTTTCTCCTCCCAACATTTTTTTTATTATCTGTATATTTAGGTAGGAGAAAATGAAGTATGTGATTGAAGAATGGTTAATAAAGGAGCATTTTAGTATTTATACATAATATATATATATATATATTAATCAGTGAGTAGTGTTATTTTTAATTATATTTTATTGTAAGTCTATAAGACTATGAAAGAAATAATAATATAGCGACATATTATTTTAAGTTGATTTAAAATATATTATTTTAAGTTGATTTAAACGAATTAAATAAAAATTGACTGTTAATTATTCTTGAATATTTCTGAAATGATCAAAAGATGTTGTTTTTCACACTTCTTTAATATGTTTATATGTACTTCAGACTGATTGAACTGTTTGATGTCTAGTTATTAAAGACTCAATTTAATTAAATTATCACATGTATGATTGATCTGGAACATTGTTGGTTGATAATTAAATAATAACATAAAAAGGGTACAAAGTGTGAGCTGCCTTTGATCATAATAGAGCAAAAAAAAGAGTTAATCATTTTCCCTTTATATACCATATTTTTTTTTCACCTTCCTAATTACTTTGTAATATTCAAGTGTGTGTTGCTAATATTCAACTTTAAATATGCGGCATAATGCCTGTCTCTAAGTGTATTGCTTGTCAAAAACGCGTGCTAAGAAAAGACTTCGCTATTTCTTGTGATAACTGTGGATTATGGCAGCACATCCGTTGTGGAAATACAAGTAAGTAAAGTAAAATGATACTTTAATTTATATTTATTTGTTTTATTTATTCAGAAGTTAATTAAAGTAAATGAATTTTCCTGTTAGGTGACAGTAGTTCCTTTAAATAAACTGTAAAATAAATGTACAGGTGGCAGTTCCAATATTTTTTCTAAGTTCTCTAAAATTAATGTTTGTTTTTTTTGGCAGTTATTTAAAATTTAATGAATATCCCTCTGAGATGACAGGCAGCAGTCCCAGTGATAACTTTTTTTTCAGAAATTAGGTGTTTTTTTTAATTAATGTATTATATTTAAAGGTGACATACAGTAGTGTTTGAATATTTTTTTTTCAGAATTATTGTATTTTTATTGCGTTTATTCTTAGGTGACAGACAGCAGTTCCAATAATTATTTTATTTTCTTTCTACAGATATTACACTTGCCCACTACAAGAGAGCTTTAGAAGAAGGTACTGATATTCAATTTGTATGTATACCTTGTGAAGAAAGGGATGTCTCTGCAGAACGAGACGAGGAGGTCATGGACACCCAGTTCGAGGATGTTGATCATGTGGACGAAGAAAGGGTCGCTTTACAAGAGGATGTCTCCGCAGAACGAGACGAGGTCATGGACACCCAGTTCGAAGATGATGATCATGTGGACCTTCTCAACGCGTCCGTGAACTACAATGCATCAGAACGCGAACCTCAAACGATGACAGACGACCTTGATGGAACTATCAATGATGATTCGCCAATCTTGGAAACCCCAGGGATCCAAGAAACGCTGGTTGCCGAGGAACCTCTGTCCACTTCCGTTGTCGAAGAAGAACCAGTTACATACACGCTTCTACCAACGGGCAGCAAGTTCGGCAAACCAATTGTTGTTGGGTCCGACGGTTACGCCTACAGCATGTTGAAGAACGGTGGCCACGTTTGGAGATGTAGCCAGAGAAGGAAATTACACAAGTGCCAGGCTAAGGTGACTTCGCTCGGCGACAAGTACCAGAGAAACACCACTCTTCATGTTTATCCTGCCGACCCCAGTCTTCTCTACAAGAAAGAACTGTCCGCCAAGATCAAGGCTCATGCCAGTCAACATGTCTATCAGTCTGCGCGTGATATCGCGACAACATCCCTGAACGACCGAGGTCAACGGCCGAGCCTGCCCAAGGTGGTAAACCTTACCAGAACAGCCAACCGTCAACGTCAACTGCTTCGCCCCCTACACCATCTGATCTGAACTTCGAAGTCAACCACGAATATCTACAGAGTGAGGATTTCATAATTGGTGACCTTAGAGTTGATGAGGAACGTCACATACTGTTCGCGACTCCAAAACAGCTAGATATCCTGCACCAAACAAAACGCTGGTTCATGGATGGAACCTTTAAGGTATGTTATATAATTATAAAGAGACTGATATTAGTTTTACTGGTTTAATTCTATGCTTTCAAAGGATCCACTTTTCACGTTATGCTGTTTATTGCTTACAATATAATCATGACTATAATGACTATAGAAATTAAAAAAGGGTTAGTATTGCAGAGTATAAATTTACATGAATTATCATTACAGGTTGTTGACAAGCCATTCCGCAACGGGCAGCTTATGTCCATCCACGGCTTCGTGAGAACTGAAGAAGAAATGAAGCAGGTACCACTACACTTCGTCCTCATGTCCCGTCGGCGCAAGGAAGATTATGTTGCAGTCCTCCAGAAGGTGAAGGATGTCATGAACAACTTCTCCGTAGAGGGGTTCATGATTGACTTCGAAGCCGGTAAGTGTCCAGAAATAAACGCTTATAATATAAACTGGAAAGTGGCTCCTTAGGAATCACAAACAAAAAAGAAATTATACAGTTTTTACAGATGAGCGATATGATTAAATGTATATCTTCAAAAAAACACTTTTGGTTTAAGGTGCATCATAAATATTGTTTAATAGTTGTGCAGATATTATGATAAAATGTCATATCAATGATAATTTATATTTCAGCTTCCTGGGGTGAGGTCAGAGAGGTTTTTTCAGGAACACAGATCACAGGGTGTGTGTTCCACTGGAGTCAATCAGTGTACCGTCAGGTGAAATCACTGGGTCTCGGTCCAGCCTTCATGGCCAAAGGGTCCATCTGGGACTTTGTGAGGAAGTTGCTGGTGCTACCCTTCCTCCCGCACAACCACATAGAAAACGTGTTTCGTCAGCTAGCAGCCAGAGCCAACACAGAGCCAATGCGTAAACTGGTGGAGTACATAGATACTCAGTGGATTAGGTCCAACGTGTTTCCAGTACAGAGCTGGTGTGTTTTCAAGCACAGGGCAAAAACAAATAATGATGTGGAGGGCTGGCACACCCGTCTAAATGGTGATTGTGGGAACCGTGCTTTAACCCTCTACAGGTTGGTGCCAGCTCTCCGCAAGCAGGCACAGGCTGCCCAGTTGGACATCAAACAGTTGCTTCTGCACGGCATTGGTCGGGCCATGGACACGAAGATCTGGAGCACCTGGAATGACTACTCAGAACAGATCTCGTCGTCGGAAATGCTGAAGGTCATCAGTAGGGTGTATGGTAAGGCTATCACGTTTAAACGTTCACCTACTTTGGGACCGGTGCACAGGTAAGTTGTTCCTTTTACTCACTTCATGATTACTTCAGTGATATTATGGGCATCTAACAGTTTATAGGTGTCTATCGCAATCGTTGCTTATTTTTGGTGTTTTCACTCCAAATACACTTAAATTTGTTAATGCAGCATCACCATACTAAAACAATATCCAGAAAAGAGAAAAATATTGCATTTGAATATCAATCATACATTCGTTTTGACAACTGACGACAGAAATGATTCGATTTACCATGTGAATCTAAATGACGTTTTAGTGCAGATTTGTTCATAGGACACAAAGACACTATTTTGTTTTACGGATCATTTCGGCTTAGAGGGCTGTCCATTCATGTAAAATATGTTATACAATATATATATATATGTAACAGGGTATTCACTCTGACACTAATCCTTTAATATTACTAACCCATGCAAGAATGTGAGCGAGTATTAGTGTGGGTGCTAATTGGTGAGTGAATGATTTACTAACACTGCATGTTTTTATGTGAGATGTTTTAACTATAGAGTTTCAATGGTTTTATACTCTAGTTTATGATCATTCCATCATAAAGTCTCGTAAGAGATAGATGTTGGCATTTTCCATTTGTCAGCATATATTTATTTTAAAACTTAAGTCCTCAGGTCGCTGGTGAGTTTACTTTTATTGTTAATATAATTACATTGTATTGTATTGTATTGCTTATTGTAAGAAGGAGATGAGCCTTGTCCAAAAAGAGAAGTGTCATATAATGAATGGCGTTTCGAGGTCAAATGTTTAAGATCTGATAATGTTTCACAATCAAATCTTTTGCAGGCAATAAGAAGGTCTATTAGAGGCCCAGCAAGGAGATGTGTGATTTCTTTGGGCGAAAATGCAACTGTTGAACATATTTTATTTAACATGGACTCATTGTTTGCCATTTCTTTTGATAACAATAATGTTATGCAAGAATTTTTCAATTCTTTTCAGCAGCCCGATGAGTCTGTCACTGCATTTGCCTGTAGACTTGAATACATTTTGACTAGCTCAAATGAAACTCTTAAATTGAGTCCTGAATACAGAAATGAAATGTTGCGTTGCAAATTTTGGACATCCCTTTGTTCTGAGAAATTAAAATCTCAAACTAGACACAAGTTTGATGCAATTTTGTCATTTGAGCAGTTAATTAGAGAAATAAGGGCAGTAGAACATGAAATGTCCCTCGGCCCTGTTGCTTCACAGTCAGTTAAAGCGAAAAAGATTCAGCAAAGTGTTGTTTCTGCTGATTCCTCAGATTTTGAAATCAGATTAAAATCTCTGGAATTGAAAGTGGAAAACCAGTATGCATCTGTGAACAAAAAGCTTGATAAATTATTAGCAAATTGTTAAAGTAAGGGACAATCAAGTTTTCAGAAGGCAAGTAGTAATTATTTACCTCAAAGTTATAGAGGTCAAAATAGACGTTTTAATGACCATGGCAGAGGTCAAGGTTTTAAAAACGGTGGTCAAGGCCAGAGTTTTAGAGGCCGTGGCAGAGGTACATATAATGATACATCTGCAAGTCAAAACAGCCAGAAATTTCACCCAAAAGAGTAACCGCTTCTGTTGCAGGCCAAACAGAGGCTGGTAATTTGGTAAACAAACTGGCCAACACAAATTGTATTCCAGATTAGTGGGTAAACCAAATAAAAGCAAAATTAGTATCAATGGATGTCTGTTCACAGCATTGATTGATTCTGGTTCCATGGTTACCACTATTTCTGAGACTGGTTTAAACTCTATGAGTGAAAAAGCTGAAATTTTACATTTAGACACACTAGGTTTAAAACTTAGCACAGCAGATGGTTCTTTGATGAAGTACTGCGGGTATATAGAAGGTACACTGTGCATTCCTTCTATGTCACATATTGCTTTGGATGTGCCAATTTTAGTTATAAAAGATAACTCTTTTAACAGAGATTGTCCTGTAATTGTTGGCACCAATGTTATTAGACTCATGCGTGATATGGTTTCCCAGAATGACAGTGATGTCATTCCTGAGGAATGGAACATTGCCATTGCATCATTGAATGTGACGTCATTTGCAGCCAAACTATCTAGCAAAAGACCAGTTAAGCTAGGCCCGTATGAAACAGTGTCTTTGAATTGTGTGGCTAGAGGGGTTAATCATGCTATAGCCAATGTAGTTACTGAAAATCATGATCCTTCAGCTAATTACTCTGTATGCCCAAGAGTAATTAAAATGCAACAGCATGGCAATTGTTGCAAAATTTCTGTGAAAGTTTGCAACATGACTGGCAAACCCATTGTTTTAAAGCCAAAGTCACATGTTTGTCAGATTTCTGAAGTTGAGGTCATAGATCATTTGTCCTCAAGTTTTCAGAATGAATCTCAACAGAAAACACCAGTAAATGAGTGTACCAATGACCTTGGAGTTAAGATTGATACTGAAAATCTGACACCCGAACAAGTACAAAGGGTTCAACAAGTGCAGGAAATTGGTCACAGGTGTTTTCCAAAGGTCCTACTGATATAGGGTGTACAAATCTTCTTAAACACAAGATTGTGTTAGAAGACCCAACCCCTTTTAAGCAGTCATACAGACGCATACCCCCAGGGTTGTATGAAGAGGTGAGACAACATATTAAAGAAATGTTGGATGGGAATGTCATTCGTGAATCAGAGTCACCCTTCAGTTCCAATGTAGTGTTGGTGAGGAAGCGTGACGGTTCACTTCGATTCTGTATTGATTGGAGACAACTCAATACACGAACCAGAAAAGACGCTTACAACTTACCCAGATTTGATGACATTGTTGACAGTCTTTCTGGTGCTAAATACTTTTCCAAACTTGACTTGAGGTCAGGTTATTGGAATGTACAATTGGAAGAAGAAGACAAACACAAAACAGCCTTCAGTGTAGGAAACCTAGGTTTCTATGAATGCCCTTAGTACTTTTCAACGGCTTATGGAACGTTGTATGGGCGACCTACACTTGAAGGAATGTCTCATTTTTCTTGATGACATTCTGGTTTATTCCAGAACATTTGATGAACATATTGAAAGGCTCGAATCTGTATTTTCATGCCTTGCTAAAAAAGGGTTTGAAGCTCATCTGTGGTGTACCTTGGTCATGTGATCAGTGAAGATGGCATCTCCGCTGACCCTGAAAAGACCAGTGCTGTCACTAAGTGGCCAGCACCCAAAAACATAAAGGAGCTGAGACAGTTTCTTGGCTTTGCTGGTTTTTACAGAAGGTATGTAGAGCACTATGCTCAGATAGTTGAACCACTCAACGACCTTCTGAAAGGCCATGACACCACAGGCAGGGCCAGCAAGAGCAAGAAACGGTCCAAAAAGACCAATAAATCAGCTGTTTGGTCTTGGAGTGACGCTCAAGATCAAGCCTTTGAAACTATCAAGAGCAAACTGACATCCTCTCCAGTACTTGCATATGCACAGTATAATCAGCCCTTTATACTGCATACAGACGCATCAGGTCATGGCCTTGGTGCTGTCTTGTACCAAAATCAGGATGGGGCAGAAAAGGTCATTGCATATGCCAGTCGTGGACTGAAGCTGTCAGAGAAACGCTACCCAGCACATAAGCTGGAATTCTTAGCGTTAAAGTGGGCAGTTACAGAAAAGTTTCATGATTATCTTTTCGGTCACGAATTTGTTGTCTTAACCGATAACAATCCACTGACATATGTGACCACTACTGCTAAGCTTGATGCCACTGGCCATAGATGGCTGGCAGCATTGGCTGCATACAATTTCAGCATTAAGTACAAACCTGGTAAGCTAAATATTGATGCTGATTCTTTGAGCAGGATACCTGAAGTTTCTTCAGATATGGTCCAAGCCATAACACAGGCATCTGAAGTACAAATGCCCCTAGCAGAATGTATTGCCATTGATATCTGTCCTCTTGCTGCAGAAGAGGCCAGATCTCAATTACAGCCTGCACAAAGGACTGACTGGAGTACAGCTCAGGCTCAAGATCAGTACCTGGCTAGAGTACTTGACCTCTTAAGAAGCGGTTCCCGCCCCAGAGAGGAGGCACTCCGTAAGGAACCACACGAGGTACAGCTGTTACTCAGAGAATGGAAACGACTCACTATTGAGGATAAACAGCTGTACCGAACCACTTCTTTAGATGGTCAAGTCGTTAAGCAATTAGTTTTACCTAGTGCATTCAGGGAACAGGCCCTTAAAGGTGTTCATGATGATGTTGGACACCCAGGCAAGGATAAGTCCTTGTGGTTGGCCAGGCAGAGATTTTATTGGCCCCATCTAGAACGAGATCTAGAACTGAAAATTAAGGGTTGTACCAGATGTATTTTGAGGAAACGTCCTCAACAGACAGCTGGTCTGGTGAACATCAAGACCACAAAACCCATGGAACTGGTTTGCATGGATTTTCTGTCCCTAGAACCATCAAAGGGAGGCCATGAAAATATCCTGGTAATAACAGACCATTTTACCAGGTATGCACAAGCTGTCCCTTGCAAAAACCAAACTGCCACTACTACAGCAAAAGCCCTGTATGACAACTTTATTAGATACTACTCATTTCCTGAACACCTTCACAGCGATCAGGGCAGAAATTTTGAGAGTAAGGTAATACAGGAGCTTTGCAAAATAGCTGGAATTGAAAAGTCCCGCACAACCCCATACCATCCAATGGGTAACCCAGCGGAACGATTCAACCAAACACTCATAAAGATGTTGGGAACACTAGATCCAGTCCAAAAACAAGATTGGAAATCCTTTGTAGGTCCCATGGTGCAAGCCTATAACGCCACTAAAAGTGACGCTACAGGATATTCGCCCCACTATCTCATGTTTGGGTGGCATCCCAGACTTGCGATAGATACATTCATGGGTACCGAGCCCGGGAATGAAGGATCTCCAGACCCTACTGGTTACATACACAAATTGCAAAATCGCATGCAGCAAGCCCATAAGCTGGCTGCAGAGGCCTCTGCGAAGCAAGGTGTAAAGAATCAGGCATTTTACAACCGCAAGGTTAATGCCACCAGTATTGAGGTCTATGATAGAGTTTTAGTGAGAAAAACTCATTTTGATGGTAAGCACAAGTTGGCTGACCGTTGGGAATCTGAGCCGTATACTGTCATGGAAATCCCAAATCCTGACATTCCAGTATACAAGGTTAGACGAGAAGATGGTACTGGTCCTATCAGAACACTGCATAGGAATTTACTGCTGCCAATAGCAATATTCCCTAGTGCTTCACCCACATCAATTCACAAAAAGGGAACTCAAAACCCTAAAAGGATTATCAGATCCCAGTCAAAACAAATGGAGACATCCGATAGTGACTGCTCGTCCGAGTCAGACTCTTATGTCATTCCACAGCGGAGAGTCGGATATGTACCTGGGTATGTCACAAGACAACGGACACACAGTCCGGTTGTCAATGCCAATTCTGAGATTCTCATTCCTTTATCTCAGACACCGTCAGTGGTAGATGGTAGCACGTCTGAGCAGTCAAACAACTCACTCAATTTGTTGAGTAATCAAAATTCCACAAACTCAGGAGTTTACTCTCATGTTAGTGAGTTAGTTAGTCAGCCAGTGAGTAACCAATCTCAAGGTGAGACTCAGACTTCATCACATACAACACAGCAACATACACCTCAGGTTACACCACCTACAATAATACAACCAGAACCAGTTGGCAGACCCCAAAGGCTAAGACAACCTCCAGATAGATATGGAGAATGGGTCATGCCAATCTTTGCTCAGAACTATAATCTTGTAAAAAGGAAGTCCATATTTATTATGTATAACTTATTTAGTATACATAACAGTCCCTATGAAAATGCATTGTCTATCTGCTTTTCATGAAAATATTTAAACATATTTTAAAACAATTGTTTTAAATTGATTTTGTTTTTGCATGTTTTTATTTATCATATTTCAATGGTTTAATAATATTAAGACCTGATGAAGGGTATTGTTTAATTTTCATCTTGTGTACATTGTCTTCTAAAGTCAATGTGATTGATAGTATTACTGTTTACTAAAGAACAGTTTTCAGTATATTATTATCAGGATATATTTATCAATATTTTGGTCAGTAAATAGAATGTTTTAACAGATTGATTTATTTGCAATCTAATAATTTATATTGCAATTAGTGTGTGTACTTAGATTCAGCCTTCTAAGTTGAATTATTGTGCATATTTTCCCTGTATATATATAGCACCAACTCTGTTTACATTTGATTGACAAGTGGGTCAACTGTCAGCTGATTGAACAGCTGTTTTCATACATGCATACATACTGTATATAGGTCAGGAATTTTCCCACGCTTCTTGTAAACACTGCATACTCTAGTGGAGAGTGTACTTCAGTAATGTGAATTGCTGGTATATTCAAGGGGGTACTATAGTAGGGATTGGTCATTTAAATTTTTGTGTTATATGTTTAAAATGTCAGGAGCCATTTTTTCCAACAGAGGGAGTATGTAACAGGGTATTCACTCTGACACTAATCCTTTAATATTACTAACCCATGCAAGAATATGAGCGAGTATTAGTGTGGGTGCTAATTGGTGAGTGAATGATTTACTAACACTGCATGTTTTTATGTGAGATGTTTTAACTATAGAGTTTCAATGGTTTTATACTCTAGTTTATGATCATTCCATCATAAAGTCTCATAAGAGATAGATGTTGGCATTTTCCATTTGTCAGCATATATTTATTTTAAAACTTAAGTCCTCAGGTCGCTGGTGAGTTTACTTTTATTGTTTATATAATTACATTGTATTGTATTGTGTTGCTTATTGTAATATAAATGTATTTGATTATTATGTATTTCATTGCAATGTTTAATTATTGCAATTTGAATTAGTTATTCATAATTGTTTTTGTATTATTTTTCAGGCCATCATTTTCAATATTATAGACCAGAGCTCCAGATAAAAATTTGGTCAAATTCTTATTTACTCCCTATTTTAAAAATTAATTCTTATTTTACACCCTATTTATAAAATTAATTTTTAACAATATATTACCAAATAATTGTTTATTCATTAGTTTTAACACATCAACAATTCAATATTTTGGTTTATAGTCTTGGAAAAGCCTGGCTTTTTTTCTCCGATTCTTGCTTTCCCATAATCGGACAGCATTTTCTGGCTCAAATGACCCCACATCTATCTTGCTTATCTGAATGTTGATCAGCACATTGAGGCTTTTTTGCCTTCCACGCTTCCATACACCGCTTCGGTCGGCCATTTTGATTATTTATGTAAAACGGTCACTGACACTTCGGCTAGGTCATAATGGCCTTATGGTCGCCGTTAAAGTCATACCAAAAACTATATTTAACATTTAATTTTAATGACATTTGGATAGGTATACAGTATATTACTTGCGTATAAAAATTACGATAAGTGTAATTCAAAAGGTACAATAAACACTAATGACTCTCCTGCAATACTAGGAGAACAGAATCGAGACCGTTTGGCCTTTCGACCGTTCTTAGCTGTGGCTCTTCCTCACAGCAAACGCTTGAGTGACGTTGAATTAAAGTTGTAGTTTTAATTCAGCGCGTAGACAAGTCAGAACCAGGATAAAATGTTTACTGTATATAATTTGCTACTGAAAGTTTTACGCATGGTCGAAAATTTCGAATTCGTGTTTTATTTTTTCAATGCGTAACTTTACGCAAAGATTTCAAATCTAAATCGTTATTTAAGAAATTTAATTCGTTTTTACGCCTTTACGCATGTTATCTGGAGCACTGTTATAGACATCTATAAAATAAAGAATATATAAGACAACCCACTTGTGTTCTCAATACACAACCCGGCTACATATATATATATATATATATATATATATATATATATATATATATATATATATATATATATATATATATATATATATATTAAACAACTGGTAGCATGATGAGTTGCAGATAATTGGTCAGCTCAATTCAACAGCGAAAAATGCCCATAATATCACTTTAACTCAAACTTGACTAAAAGCGATCAGAAATTCCTACAGATATTTGAAATATCCTCTAAAATTAAGCGTTAACAGTTTACATGAGAGACGTTTCTGAACTAAAAGCAAACAACAGATGGCAATGATTCCCAGTCAGCTGGGAACAATGACTCGGTCGTGGATATCAGGTACAGTGTCACTATAATCAGATATGTTGGATCCCAGTAAAGTCTAGTATATTTGCATTTGTTTGCCAACAAACTATTGCCAAGATTTCTATGTATAAATCTTTAATGCAAACTCCTCAGGCGCATAATTAGAGCACACAACGTCTCCCACGTTTCTCACCACGGCCAATCAACTGATGAAGGCTAGCGCAAGCCACTCGTATTCTACTGGAGTCCTCACAACAAACATGTCTCTCCAATATCAGGAGCGCACAGGAAATAATTTTAAACTAACTAACATCTGAGCAACTTTGAATAGTTTTCACCCCTTAACCAATAGGCACCAGCACAAATTCTTCTTTTGAGAATGAGAAGAAAGGGTTTCCCGGACTCGCATACAGTGTGAAAGAGTACTTTCAGTATGATGGTTGCAGTTTCAGTTTATTTGCACAATCAGCAAATACATGCTGTAGGTCACACACACTAAGTAAACATAAAAACGACGATCATAGTGTTCGAAAAAAGCATTAGCACAAACTCCCCTCGTAGTCGTACCCGCTATTCGGTATGTCGACAATAGCCCCTTTAACATAATACAACAACAACAAGCATGGCGCCAATCATGAATATTTACGATTGCACGATGAATTTTTCGCAAATTAGCAGTCAGACTAGCGTTGTATCAATGTATAACGCACACCAACTTGTAAAATTAATTTCGGGGCATACTTCTGCACGGAATACTTGGTACGCTAACACAAAAATGTGAAAATTTCAAAAATCTGAACCAAGGAAATGAGGATTTACCAACGTCTTTTTTTTTCAAATTCAAAAGTTGACGAAAGCCCAGTAATTTCTCTCATCCGCCGGCCTGATCAAGTGTGTGTGTCCCACAATCACCGTTACTACATCGAGCCCATCGCCTTCGACATGCAGCTAGTCCAGAGATACTGCATCGACGTTAAAGGGATCTTTTCACGCTTTGGTAAATTGACAAAATTGAAAAAAGTTGTTTCAGATTCGCAAATTTTCGTTTTAGTTATGATATTTGTGAGGAAACAGTAATACTGGACATTTACCATGGTCTAATAGAGCCATTATATGCATCTTTTGACGATTTTAAAACCTAAAAATTATAAAGCGTTGCAACGCGAAACGATTGAATAATTTGGAGAGTTCTGTTTTTGTCGTTAAATTTTGTGAAACTACGAAGATTGCTTATATAAGGTATAAAATACGTTCAGCATGTGTACTCGGCGGAATAGCTCAGTAGGCTAAAGCGTTTTTACTTCAGGACTCTGGCAGGACTCCAGGGGTCACTGGTTCGAAACCTGGTCCGGGCAATGTTCTTTTCCTTTTTTTAATTTTATTCTTGATTTTTTACTGGAGCTTTTACGATCCAATGTTTACATTTATCGATATAAAGCATTTAATGAATAAGTTAAAAAATGCCAAAATCTGTGAAAAGGCCCCTTTAAGGCTAACTCCTCAGTCACTGAGGTACACGGGGTAATACACTTTTAAACAAGATTTTATGCAAACAGAATGGATCAAGCCAAATAGAAAGCCATTTATTTACATAATCTGTATACTTCGTTAAATTATCTTCATTGCTTACAAGACCTAACGATTACTGAGAGTCCTTCCAGTCCTTCGAGTTAAACCAGTTCATGGTGTCTTGTGTTGAAAGTTGCTTGTGGGCAAGCTTGTGAAGCGACACAAACAGCATATCCACTTACCTTGATGGCTCTTTCATGCAAGGACATTGACCGCTCATGCTAATCTGTGACAATAATTTATGCACATGCATTAAACCTTGTCTTCTCAAGACACTCTGGTACCAATTATACAAGTTAGTTGAGAAGACTTTAATGGTTACTGTTTCACAATCTAGAATGGGTTTCTGTTGGTTGTGGTGGTTCGTGAATCCAATTCATGATGGAAGTAATACTAGGTAACCTGGAGTATTTGAACTTCGCTGTTGGAAAACAGGGTTTACTGCATATGCGTTAAGTATTTCCCCTGATAACTTGATAAGCCTGTGCGGACTACACAGGGTTATCTGGGACAACACTTTAGGCAAATGTTTAAAGCCTAATTTTGCAAGAAAAAAGCACAATTTTCCAAGATTTTAGAAAAAGGCTCATTTTGATGTGATTTTAATAAAAGGAAGTATACAAATGAACAAATATGGATCATTTACCTAACATGTTTATTCTGTCGATTATTTTAGTATAACTGGTTTGTTACTTTAATGTATTTTGAAAAAATAAAATAAATTTATTGTGAGTGTTTTATACATCTCAAATATCATCAAATGCAAATTGTTAATACAACTTTAAAAATGACTGTCAGTATCCTTTTTTCCTATTTCAGCCAGTGTGTTACACTAAAGTTACCGGGGTAATTATGCATCACACCAGAAATCAAAGATTGATAAGGGTTGCATGGACCAGACTGCATGTGAATGTTTGATGAACTCCAACACCTTTTGTACAGCATCTGTACCGAGCCCAGAGTGCCATTACTGTTGTTCAACAGCTGAGTGCAACAAACAAATTACCAAGCTTGATTTTGGTGGGAAAGGCCGTCGTAAAAAGAGGTCTTTTGGTTGGCAGGCTATTTGTAACACAGGAAGAGACCATCTGAAGAAGAGCTCAACTTGTATAAAGGCTATTTTTAGCTCTGGAAACCACAACCTGAACAAGAGGTCATATAGTACACAAGCTATTTTAAATACTGGAAAAAGTCACATGAAGAAGAGGTCAACTGGTTCAGAGGCTAATTTCAGCACAAGTACTGCACTGTGGAATGGTTCTTCGCCATCCTGTATTGGTAGGTTTATGTTTATTATTAGCATGGATATTGCGCAAAATGCCAGACTTTATGCGCAAAATGCCAGACTTTATGCGCAAAAATTCTGGAAAAAGTGGGCTTAATGCATGTTCTTGATGTGTCATTCGAGATTAGCCTAAGCAGTTTGCACAAGTTAACCAGACTACACTTTGTCTGTATGTCCGTCCACCAGATGGTTTCCGGATGATAACTCAAGAACGCTTCGGCCTAGGATCATGAAACTTCATAGGTACATTGATCATGACTCGCAGATGACCCCTATCCATTTTGAGGTCACTAGGTCAAAGGTCAAGTTTACGGTGACCTGAAATAGTATATTGGTTTCCGGATGATAACTGAAGAACGCTTATTCCTAGGATCATGAAACTTTATAGGTAGATTGATCATGACTCGCAGATGACCCCTATTGATTTTCAGGTCACTAGGTCAAAGGTCAAGGTCATGGTGACCCGAAATAGTAAAATGGTTTCCAGATGATTACTCAAGAATGCTTATGCCTAAAATCATGAAACTTCAAAGGTACATATTGATCATGACTGGCAGATGACCCCTATTGATTTTCAGGTCACTAGGTCAAAGGTCAAGGTTGCAGTGACAAAAAACATATTCACACAATGGCTGTCACAACAACGGAGAGCCCATATGGGGGGCATGCATGTTTTACAAACAGCCCTTGTTTTAAAAACAAATTGATCCAATTAAGGATGGGAGAGTCCACTAGGCATAAATGGGTTAAAATAGATTCTAAAATTTAGAGGGTGGTTATATTATAGCTGAGGTGGTCTTACAGTTAACAAGAATTCTGTCGTATGTGACAAATGATATGTTTGTGATTTAAAAAAAATGTTTGACAAATGTTTCAACTGACTAAACACTTCATTCAGCACACTTAGCATTTCTTATGTTGCATGCTGGGAAATTTGTCGCCTGCTAAAATGTTGTCTGCTGATTTCTAAAATTAGCATTTTTTCGATATTTTTCAAAGAATACTAATAGAAAAGCAAACAGTTTGGATCCTGATGAGACGCCACATTCTGTGGCGTCTCATCTTGATCCGAACTGTTTGCAAAGTTCTTTAATATTCGGTTCCAGCACTGAAAGACTTTAATGTCTATTTCTACCAAATGCAGAACATCAAAAAATGCACATACATGCAAGAGCTGAATAACTGGCATGCTTAACTTTTTCATAACCAAAAGATTCTTTTCTGTAATAAAAGGCTTAGGGATTCATTAAATAGGAATAAAACAAATCCCAAAAAGGTGCACATTTTCTCTGTGATAATTTTATTGACTCGCATAACTCAAACATCTTGTTAAAAGTTGTCTGAATGTGAGAAACGTGCCATAAATAAATTTTCAAAGGGAATTTTGTTCTTGACACATTCTTAGAAAACGAAAAACATATTGCACTGCAGGTCTGCACTAAAATGCCTGTTAACCCTTTCCCACAAGCCAAGTGAAAATGGCTATGTGCAAACAGCATAAAACCATTACAGCCTGCAAGTAACTCACAGTCTGTTCACGTTTCATGCTGTTTTCTTCTCATAAGTATCTAGGGGTTGGAAATGAAGCCTTAAAAACTTGAATCTAGTAATTTGAGAAACTTTAACCTTTTAACCTTTTAAAGGTCTTATATGTTCGGATGTAATCAAAATGCTTTAAAAAGTATGTTCAAGAGAGATTTTTTTTAAAGGGAAACAACCTTTACTTGCTAAGTCTAAAAATGTATAAAGAAGTAATTGGTCTTGCTTTGATTATCTCCCTGTTAACAATTGTCCTTGTGTGTTTTGTACACAAAATACCCATAAAATGTTCTAATAACAAAAAACTTGTGTATTCAAAGTTAATGCGCCTATGGATGAATTCAATGTGAACCTGTAGTCTGTTTGAGCACTCTTACCTAAATATTTGACTTGACTTATGAAAGTTCGGATACATTTTTGAACAACAGGTGGGATTTCCAGCTTATAAGTATTTAAAGAAAGATTTTCAATTTTGTTGTGTCAATATTTTGAGGAGGGAAGAAGAAACAAAGTGAAAATGGCTCTGTGCAAGCAGCATAAAACCAGAACAGCCTGCGAGTAACTCACATTCTGTTCAGGTCTTATGCTGTTTGCTGTTCATCAGTATCTAATCGTTGGAAATGAATCCTTACAAACTGGAATCTAGAAAGAAAAGTCTTCAATTAAATTTAACTTTCTAAGGGATTACAAATGCATGAAAATAGGTATATAAGTGGTAAAGCCAGAGTATCGGATGACACCCCCCCCTCCCCTCCTGTCAGGTGTAGTGACCACCCAGCAATGTCAAATGCTTCCAGGAACTGGGACTGAACCTTGGAGTTTGCTTACCCAACAGTAATTATTATCCTTTTACCTCTTAGATACCTATTTTTATGCTTATGTAGTCCCATAGAAAGCTAAATTTATTAAAGACCTTTCTTACTAGATTCAAATTTTAAAGGCTTCATTTCCAACCCTTAGTTACAGATGAACAGCAAACAGCATAAAATCTGAACAGACTGAGAGTTACTCGCAGGCTGTTCTGGTTTTATGCTGTTTGCAAATTAAGCCATCTTCACTTTGCTTATTATGGAGGAATGGGTTAAAGAGCTTTCAGTTATTGTAGCAGACAAGAATTTTATTAGAAGAAATCCTTATACTTGCAGATACGAGTGGGTGGGCTGGTGTAATGACACACATAATTTCACATAATTTTATGAGAAGAAATCCCGTCTACTTGCAGATATGAGTGGGTGGGCTTGCGTAATGACACAGCAGACTTCCAGGGCCCTCTGATAATCACGTTCAAATTTGACCAAGTTCAGCAGTCTTCATCAACTGCAACAACCTCTTTTCCATGGACGTTCGTGTTTTCAAGATGGCGCTGGTCTACTTCAGCCTTGGCGGGAATCTCTACCAGAACTGTCCGGGCAAGTATGACTTTATTCTGGACAACGTAGTGGAGTATTTGAGACCCGTGATGATCAAACTGAACAACAACGTGGGTCAGTACGTCCGTCTGCAGTTGTACTTTGATGCCAAGTGGATCATGATCAGTGAGGTGCAGTTCATATCAGGTATGCAATCAGGAATATTGAAATGTCTATTCAGGAATTTTATTTAACCTTATTCTGACAAAATTGAGATCGAGTCTTGCTCACGTTAGTCAGTCTGTCTGTCCGAAAACTTTAACGCTGCCCATAACTTTTGCAATCTTGAAAATATAAACTTGATATTTTTGCATGCATATGTATCTCATGAAGCTGCTCATTTTGAGTGGTGAAAGGTCAATGTCATCCTTCAAGGTCAAAAGTAAAAAAAATACAATCCAAGGGAAGTAATAAGCTTTAAAAAGGAGATAATTTCTAAACCTGCCAAATGATACATTGAAACTTTATTTCAAAGCGGCACAATATGGGGCATTGTGTTTCTGACAAACACATCTCTTGTTATTTCCATTTATACAATTAGTTTATTCCATTGATTTTCCATTTATATGAAACCCATCTGAACAGCATTTTTATTTAGTGTAAACTTGAAATACTAAACCTTGAAATAAGGATACTTAGCACAATTAACAATTCATTAAGATTTACATGAATAATTTTTGTTAATACCATTGAATTTTTAAAACTATTGATGATCATTTTATTGTATATTCCAGATGTAAAAATCATCAATTATCAATAATAATTAACTTTCATGAAATTAGAATAAAGTAAAACACTTGGTTACAATATTCTGCTATTTCTGTGTTAATATTCTGCACTCTCTGTCCAAGCAGAACCTGCGACAGGCAACTTCACAGAGGAGGTTCCCCCTGTGACTTTGAAACCCCCAATGGTTCCTCCTAAACCTGAGGACAAGAACTATGAACATGAGCTGAACATTGGCAAGGAGGGCAAGGGTGAGTGGGGATGTATTACCATACTTTACCAGGTATTATGGTGCTTCCACCAAGACCTGAGGATAAGTACTACGAACTTGAGCTGAATGCAGACACCTGTAGATCAGTGTTTTTGACAAAGCCCCCTACAGCAGAAATCACCCCTAAAGTTAATTTTTTAAGTCAGCCTCCAATCAAAGGCATCATAATTCTCCAGACACATGATATGGTATTTGAAAATAAAAAACACCATTAAAAAAACTTGTTAGAAGGTTTATTTTTAAAATAACTTGGCCAAGTTCAAATCTGGGTCACATGTGTCCAAAAATTAGGTCAAGGTTTAACGCTTGGTTTTCCTTGAACTCAGGTGAGCGTTTAAGTCCATAAGGGCCCTCTTGTTTATTGTATGTGTCTGAATGGAAACGCTATATATTAAACATAGTACATCAAATTTGATTTGCAATCAGCGCAACATTGTGCTAATAGTCAAGTTCAGCAGACGTCATGCTTATTGTTGTTATCGCTATCATTTTTATAACATTGAACTTTGTCAAAAAAGTTGAACCTTGTACCTGGATTGCACTTCTGGTCTTATTAACAAGCAATTTACATCTACAATGTGATCAGCGATAAAATTCATGCCTACTGCAATTCTATATTCCCAGGTCCGCAAGTACATTACATTCATGCTGACTGTATTTCTCCATTACCAGGTCAGTACACAGGCAATGTGGAGCCAGAGAAAGCTTCCAAGCAGCAAACACCAGGAAGTGACATCATCGGTATCATCATCGGTTCCCTGGCTGGGCTTATTGCGATTCTCATCGCCGTAGTTATCTTCATTGTGTGCCGACACCAGCGGCGGAAGAAAAACAACAACCGTCGCATGAAGACTGCAATCACGGATACACACAACCAGACTGCGGTGAATCTTTCTGACCTGCAGGGGACACACACCAATGGCAAGGTGCTCAAAGGCCACAGGTACAATGGAGTACCCCTCACTGAACTTGAGTCTGACAGGGACTGCTGGAGCAGTGAGTCTGAGTCTTATCTTAGATACCCTGGGCCAGTAATCACAGAGCTCATCAGGACATTCCCCTTCTTAACCCTTTACCACTTAGATACGTATTTTTACACATTTGTAGCCCCTTAAAAGTAAAATTTCTTTCTAGATTCATGTTTTAAAGGCTTCATCTCAAACCCTTAGCAGGGGTGGCAAAATCAAATGTCCGAGTTGCCCGAGTCGTACATTTGCTTGTCTGGGCAACTGATTTTTTTCAATTTAGTTGTCCCAAGTTTTTTAAAAGTCGGGTCCAGGTATACAAAAAAATACATTGTATTAAAGCCGTAATTAAGTTTTACAAAACTGGATGTTGACATGCGATTACATTGTCAGTGCTTTTTGCGGAGCAATCAAGCTAAAATACGGGCACCTTGTTATTTAAGACGACTTTAATGGTAAAAATGGAACATTTAGATTTTTTAAATTTTCAACAACGGAGCAGAAACCCAAAGCTTTGAGCAGTCAACCTACCAAAAAAACTAAGAAAGATTATGATAAAAAATATGATCTAAGTAAACGCACCAGGGGGCCGTTTCATCAATAATTACGTATTTTTATACGATCGTAAATTATGTATCGAGATTAATGTAGTCGTTTACGATTTTACATAAACTCCGTTTCATCAACGAAATCGTAAATGCAACATACATAAAATATGACTACTTAAATATACGTATTTTGTAACCGAAAAAAATAGTGACACAGTCTGAAAAATTGCATGACGTAATTTTCGCGCGCTCTGTCAGCTAAGGCAAACATCGCACAAAAAAACATACTCCTATAAATATGAGGTCGATTTACGTCTAATTATTTGGACTAACAAAAACAATGCTAGTTGTGAATCGAAACAAAAACAAACACTGGAAAACGACGTGTAGACCGGTGTGGAAGGCTACCGATTGCTGTTTGGCCGACACTCTCCTTCCGTTACTAAACGCAAAAAGAAGTTATTTTGGATGGAGACGGTTGAAATGTGAGTTGAGAACTTGTTGGTCATGAATGAAGACAGCTGAAATAATTCGCGTTCAGGATAAATCTGAACGCGAATTATTTCAGCCAAGTGCCTGCCAAAGCAAAAATCATCAAAAGACTCTAAGGCGGCAATTGATATTGACAAGAATGAAGATCATTTTTTGCTTACTTTCTTTATCCATGAATAAAAATGTATTGGTAAGATTAATTGTTTTGTTATTTCTATGCAGAAATGTGACTGTGGTGTAGATCAATTAACAGTTTAATAATATAATTTAATACAGACCAATCGGAATTCATGTCAGCATTTTTGTGTTCAATTATCAAATATTTTATTTCAATAAGGTATTAGATTCACATGACACAACATGTTTAGTACCGGTAATCACAAATGTCATATCATTGAGAATGCTATTTGTTTGTCTATTATATAGGGGATATTTGTTGGATTCGGTGGATCATCGTTTTTAATTCACGAGTGATCATAGACAATGATATTTTCACAAGTGGCGCAGCCACGAGTGAAAATATATATTTTCTATTATCACGAGTGAATTAAAATCAATATTTCACCGAATCCAACAAATTTTCTTTTTATTTTATGCTTTTTTCGCAGTTTATATACATTGTTAAAGAGTTTTACTTAAGAATGTCGTTGGGATTATGTCGTCATTTTGTCAAATAAATGACATCATTTCACATTAAGCAATGAAAATTATCGATAATTCTCACTGATAATTTTCATTGTTTGAAATAGTGAAATTATCCGTTTTAATCCACCGATATTTCTCTATAAACCACCGGAAAGCATTAAATAAATATCATTGTCCACAATAATTTATTATAGTGTTGATTCACAAGATGTAAATAATCAACATTGATTTATATTGCTTTCTCTGCAAAACTGTGTTACATGTAAAGATCACAAATGCAGTTTCCATTTCTTTGTTTTTCCAGAAAAGAAATTGTTATTACTGGCTGAAGGACCAAAATTGAATGGACAGAGAACACCGTTGACAAAACTCAAACAGAAGTTGTGTCACTCAGCTACATTAAAACATAAAACTGAAGGCAGAAGCAACAAATAGTAATTATTTATTTTTTCTATAGATTATAGTAAAGCTGACTGCTAATTATTTCCTACAATAAAAATGTAACAATTTATGTTTTCAATTTAAAGCTGGGCTGTTTTTGGAGAAAACCCAAGGTATTGTCATAGCCAGCGTGTCGTGTCGTCTGTGTCATGCTCAAACCTTAACATTTTGTCAATGTATTGAACTTTGGCCATAAAATCAAAGTGCTTCCACCTATAACTTTGAAACTTCATATGCAGCTCCACCTTGACGAGTTCTACACGCCTCACCCATATTTGGGTCACTAGGTCAAAGGTGAAGGACCTTAAAATAATTCTGACAAGCTTTTATTCGTTAAAAAATGCACCCGTAGCCGAGCGTTCACACCTGTTATGCGGTGCTCTTGTTTTTCATTGCACTCTGTTTTATGGGGATAAAGTATTGCTGCATTTTTTCATTTAACTTTATTACCGGTAACCTATTTACCAGGGTATGAACTTGTGTGTCAAGGTATTTTTTATTTAATTCTTTCGACATCCATGTACTTAAAAAAGAAATTTGAATGTAGAGCATTAGTGTCACACACAAATGTTGAGTTTAAGTTCAGAAAGCTAGGTTAATTTTGCAATACAAAAACCAACTTTCAGAAACAAAACCAGGTCATGTAGGCATGCTAACTTATTATGACCATAGTGTCATATGTTGTGTATTTAATATTTAGTTCTGTTAAATGTATAAACTAGTAAATTTATCTGCTTGCAGCAACATGTGAAGAATGAAGCAACAGTGTAATAAAACTCGGGAGGAGATGTTGATGGCGTCAAGGGAAAGATATGCCATTCAGAGGGACATAAGCAATAATCATGAGGAACTGGTTTCTCTTTAAAAAAAATGAAATTCTAAATTGCTCAATTGTTTCTGGAACTTTTAATGATTTTACATGTGATGGTGTTCAGTGAGTCTATGAAACTTATTATTACACATACTATCATGTAAGATATAAATTGTCATATGAATTATAATACCATGCCCAGTTAATATATTGTACTTCCTGATTAATAATAAATATTTGTGAATGTTCTTTGTGTTTTATTCATTGAAAACTAGTGTCATAGCAACTGTTATCAAATACCATAAACATTATTATCATAAACATTTTAATAAAAATACAAAAAAAATGCACAGGTAAACAACATTTTTTAACGGTAGATGACTAAATAATTGAACAGAGAATCATAAAGGGGTAAAGTTTAGTAAATACATTCGGAAACAATCTAATATACTGGAAAACTTCTATTTTTCTATGACAATAATATCCATATTTATAGACAGCACACTTATTATTATAAAGTACCGTTACATTTACAAGCCCACTTTTTATGCCCCCCTTCAAAGAAGAGGGGGTATATTGTTTTGCTTGGTCGGTCTGTCCACCAGATGGTTTCCGGATGATAAATAACTCAAGAAATCTTAGGCCTAGGATCATGAAACTTCATAGGTAGATTAATCATGACTGGCAGATGACCCCTATTGATTGTCAGGTCACTAAGTCAAAGGTCAAGGTCACAGTGAGTTGATACAGTAAAATGATTTCCAGATGATGAATTAAGAATGCTTACGCCTAGGATCATGAAACTTCATAGGTACATTGATCATGACTTGCAGATGACCCCTATTGATTTTCAGGTCACTAGGTCAAATGTCAAGGTCACGGTGACTCAAAATAGTAAAATGGTTTCCGGATGGTAACTCAAGAATGCCAACAGCTAGGATTATGAAACTTCATAGGTACATTGATCATGTCTGGCAGATAACTCCTATTGATTTTCAGGTCACTAAGTCAAAGGTCAAGTTCACAGTGACAAAAAACGTATTCACACAATGACTGCCACTACAACTGACAGCCCAAATGGGGGGCATGCGTGTTTTACTAACAGCCCTTGTTTTAATGTGGCTTTGAGAATGTTCATTACAGAGAACACCTTTTAGAGCGAAAGTCAGTGGGTAAAATATCACTTGAATAATTGTTAATGGGGAAAAGTACCTTGAGTATATGATCTTTTCTGGAGCTCAGATAACTGTTCAATATTCAAGGGACCTTTTCCAGTTTTGGTAAATTGACTAAATTAAATAAAATAAGTTTAAGATTCGCAAACTTTTGTTGTAGTTATGATATTTGTGAGGAAACAGTAAAACTGAACATTTGCCATGCTCTAAAATATCCATTATATGCAACTTTTGACGATTTAAAAACTTGAAAATTTTAAAGCGTTGCAACTATCTGCTGCAACACTCAACGATTGAATAATTTGTAGAGTTCTGTTGTTGTCGTAATATTTTGTGACACGATGAGGATTGCTTATATAAAGTGTAAAATACATAACTCATTGTATCAACATGGACGGACAAGTGGTCTTAGTGTGAGGCTTTTACTTCAGGGGTCAGTGGTTTGAGCCCTGTAGGAGTTACTTTTTATCTTTCTTTAATTGTATTCTTTTTTTACTGGAGCTTTTTAGATCCAGTGTTAACATGTATCAATATAAAAGCGTTTAATGAAAAACTTGAATATCTGCCAAAATTTAGGAAAAGTTCCCTTTAAAATAAATATTAAAGCAAGCACTTGGTAATACCTAACACATAACTTTTTTTATTGGTCCTCAGAACATTGACATTTTTTTCTTTCACAAACCTATAACCTTGAAGTAAATATTAGACAAATTATGCATACACAATTATAAAACATGCAAACATCAGCTGTTGTAACTATTGTGTCTAGACGACCAGGAATACCAATCCTTCCAAATCAGCTATGACACAACTTTACGCCATTTGGCTGAGTAGTGTAGCTCTGCCTATTCAGAGAAGACTCAAGCCATCTATCACTTTATAACATTTATAACTATAAATTTTTAACACATTTTATGAAACAGTTTGATCAGCTGCTGCCTCTTATCACATGCTGCTCGATGTACTGGTGTGTTGTTCATAACTTCCGGTTCCATCACATTTCCAACCGCTTCCTCTATCAGTGGAACGTTTGAATCCAGACACAGATTATGCAGGGGCATGTACACAGTTGATATTTCACAGCACTTATTGGACTTGAAAGGCCAACATCCACCAGTGGATTTCTTTAACATAGACATTTGTCTAAGTGACTAAATTGTCCTGATACCATTGACATTAAGTTGTACGTTATCAAGCTTTAGAAGTTACGTTTGATTTAAGACACTGTGAGAAAGAGATTGGCACTAATACTTCATTTAAATACTGTGTGGTAAGTTGATCTCGCACTAATAAGACTTATATTTCACAACCTATATAATATGTTACCAATCTCGTGATTTCAACACTCCAAATTCCCTTTCTACTACCCACCCTCTACATAGATGGTCATTGTAGGCCTGTTCCGCAGCATGGGAGGGATGAGGTTAAGGGGTCATCAGGTTAGTCCTTAACGGATACCCACTATCTCCCAGCAGATGACCCTCATCATTGGTGCTCAGATATTGCTGTAAATTGAAATATTTTATTGGGCAGTTGCTTTGTCTTTGATAAAACAGCAGTCCACAGTTAATATTGTTAGATTAAGGTAGGAAAGCATCTCAATAATTTTCACAAAACTAGCTTAAGTATTATCAAATCACTATATTTTAGTTACCTAGATGAAATAATGTAACTTAAGACAATATTTAAAGATAATACTGATAGCTGCATTGGCTAACACATAAAAGAACAAAGGCTTGATCACACAGTGCTTATGGTGCTTATTGTGGTAGTTAATGATTTTTGCGCATGTACGTAACTAATGATTATTAGATGTCAAAGATGATAAGCATTACGCTTATTTCAACCTTTTATGGTATTTATCTGCTTTTATACCAAATTTAATGATAAGGTAATGAATCATAATACTGTATTTACATTTACCTCATGCTGGCGTCAGCAACAGCCTGCACATTAATGGCATGGAATCCTCAGTAAACATCTCCCTTGGCAATATGCAATATGCCAAAATCTATAAAAAAATAAAAGTTACTCATTAACATGAAAGTGCTCATCATTTCATGTTCACATTACCAACACAAAAGGGAGGAATGCAGAAAAGGAGTAAATAAATAAAAAAGCCCCATCAATATGCACGAAATAAATTTTTTGGATGGGGGGGTGCATATTTATAGCACTGCAAAATTGAATTTGACAAATAAATAAATTGTAATGAAATGGAAACAATATAGAAATAATTAAGGTAATTGTTCTGCAATTATTAAAGACATAACGTACAATCTACTTTACTCACGCTCGATTGGTTATTCACAGCTTGGGTACTACTTACATGTACCCCTGGTATCATTAAGCATACTTGCATGTACCTCAGGTAAGGTTAATATACTTAAACGTACCCGGTCCTTATTAGACTGTACCCGAGTTGTATTCCTGCCCAAAATTCGATGTGGTACAGTGCACTACAGATAAATGTAAAGCCATATTGTTTATCTAAATTAAACTTACCTTTTGAAAAAACTGCATCAATATGCTTTTTGAGTATAAATTTCGATGATATAAAGACTATTTGAGAGAAAAAAAGACATTAATGTGAACATAATTAAAAAAATTAAGCCTACAACAACCCATTTAGCATTAAATTTCCGGCTATATTAAAGTATATTAACTGTAACAGGGTTAGCTCTACATGTAAGTATACTTAAAGAGTACCCGGGGTACAGGTAAGTAGTATCCGAGCTGACAATGACCAATCGAACAACATTGTAATCAAATGAGAACAATATAGAAACAATTAAGGTGATTTTTCTACAATTATTAAATACATAAGGTACCATTACTCAGCATCTACTTAACTCACCAATACAATAACTTGTTTAAAAATAGCAAACACAAACAATATCATGATGTCATATTCATTTTCATGATCACGATGTTATAATCAACAATTTCGAGGTAAAGTATTGTTCAATCATAACATTTGGAAGTAGAACAACTACAAGTTCAACATTAGCGGGTGGGGTAAATCAGTCTGCACTTAAAGTCATCGATAAGTACACGTCGACACAAAATTGAATGAGTTTAACATAAAGTCATTTGTAAAGAAACACAACAATAAATGCTTAAACTAATAACGGTAATCATCGAATGCTTTTATTAAGAAAAGATACAACAATTAGAGCTACTTATTCTTCAACCATTTTGCAAAATCCGAGTTGTCAAATGCTAAGTAAACAAAGGGCAACTACTCTAAAGTTTTTAGGTTAAATGCTACTTATTTGCTATTTGAAAATAAATACAATTTTATAATTATACTTGTTTAAATCAATGATTTCTTCGCCTTATTTACATACCTAAGCGACGGAATGAAAGGGATGAGCTCGCCGGCAAGTTGGTGCTATGTCTTCCCCGATCAAAACAGAGGCGTCAAAGTTCAGGATTATTCCTGAAATCAGGATTTGGCCCTTAAGGACCAATTTTGATTTTGATATAAATCAGAGGATTTTTTTCTGGAATTTTAAGATCATTGTCACAAAATGTCATCTTAAACACAAATTATTTTACTTTGACATATTGTTTACAAAGTTATATACAATAGAAACAAAGTTACATGAATTATTTACCGTTTTTTGCTCTGGCCCCAAAACGATAGGCCTATTTTCAGGATTTTAGATTTTGACCAATTGACACCCCTGCAAAACCAACAATCGCTCTATTCCGCCCTTACTTAGACGATATATCGAAGCAATGTTCTCATCTCTTAGGTTTTCGAGAACAATTCTCTCCCTTAAAAGCCTTGGCATTGGTAATTGTTCGTCTCCTGTCATCGTGGAAGACAAAAACGACCGCCATTACGTTAATTTACGGGTGCCCTTACCCAGTCATATATTTATGTATGAAATTTATGTAATTAGCCGGATTTTTTTCGAAAAAATCTCGGCTTATAGATTGATGTTGTCTGTCGGGCGGGCGGGCGGGGTGGCGGCGTGCTCGAAAATGTTAAAGTTCTTATTTCATGGTATAACTTTGGTATGCTTGGACCTAGAGTCTTCAAACTTGACATGAAGGTTGGCCAGGATTAACAGATGACCACTGGTCATTTCAAGGTCATTCATTTGAAGGTCAAGGTCACTGTGACCTTCAATATAAAAAATGTTAAAGTTGTTATAACTTTGGTATGCTTGGACCTAGAGTCTTGAAACTTGACATGAAGGTTGGCCATAACTAGTTAGTAACCACTGGTCATTTCAAGGTCATTCATTTGAAGGTCAAGGTCACTGTGACCTTGAATGTAAAAATGTTCAAATTCTTATTTCATGGTATAACTTTGGTATGCTTGGACCTAGAGTCTTCAAACTTGACATGAAGGTTGGCCAGGATTAACAGATGACCACTGGTCATTTCAAGGTCATTCATTTGAAGGTGAAGGTCACTGTGACCTTCAATATAAAAATGTTAAAGTTGTTATAACTTTGGTATGCTTGGACCTAGAGTCTTGAAACTTGACATGAAGGTTGGCCAGAACTAGTAAGTAACCACTGGACATTTCAAGGTCATTCATTTGAAGGTCAAGGTCACTGTGACCTTGAATGTAAAAATGTTAAAGTTGTTATAACTTTGGTATGCTTGGACCTAGAGTCTTGAAACTTGGCATGAAGGTTGGCCAGAACTAGTAAGTAACCACTGGACATTTCAAGGTCATTCATTTGAAGGTCAAGGTCACTGTGACCTTGAATGTAAAAATGTTAAAGTTCTTATTTCATGTTATAACTTTGGTATGCTTGTACCTAGAGTCTTCAAACTTGAAATAAAGATTGGCCAGTACTAGAAGATGACCACTGGTCATTTCAATGTCATTCATTTGAAGGTCAAGGTCACTGTGACCTTAAATGTTAAAATGTTAAAATTGTTATAACTTTGGTATGCTTGGACATAGAGTCTTCAAACTTGACATGAAGGTTTGCAAGCACACTTAGATGACCACTGGTCATTTCAAGGTCATTCATTCTAAGGTCAAGGTCACTGTGACCTTGAATGTAAAAATGTTAAAGTTCTTATAACTTTGGTAGGTAAAAATGTTAAAGTTCTTATTCCATGTTATAACTTTGGTATGCTTGTACCTAGAGTCTTCAAACTTGACATAAAGGTTGGCCAGTACTAGAAGATCACCACTGCTCATTTCAATGTCATTCATTTGAAGGTCAAGGTCACTGTGACCTTCAATGTTAAAATGTTAAAATTGTTATAACTTTGGTATGCTTGGACCTAGAGTCTTGAAACTTGACATGAAGGTTGGCCATAACTAGTTAGTAACCACTGGTCATTTCAAGGTCATTCATTTGAAGGTCAAGGTCACTGTGACCTTGAATGTAAAAATGTTCAAATTCTTATTTCATGGTATAACTTTGGTATGCTTGGACCTAGAGTCTTCAAACTTGACATGAAGGTTGGCCAGGATTAACAGATGACCACTGGTCATTTCAAGGTCATTCATTTGAAGGTGAAGGTCACTGTGACCTTCAATATAAAAATGTTAAAGTTGTTATAACTTTGGTATGCTTGGACCTAGAGTCTTGAAACTTGACATGAAGGTTGGCCAGAACTAGTAAGTAACCACTGGACATTTCAAGGTCATTCATTTGAAGGTCAAGGTCACTGTGACCTTGAATGTAAAAATGTTAAAGTTGTTATAACTTTGGTATGCTTGGACCTAGAGTCTTGAAACTTGGCATGAAGGTTGGCCAGAACTAGTAAGTAACCACTGGACATTTCAAGGTCATTCATTTGAAGGTCAAGGTCACTGTGACCTTGAATGTAAAAATGTTAAAGTTCTTATTTCATGTTATAACTTTGGTATGCTTGTACCTAGAGTCTTCAAACTTGAAATAAAGATTGGCCAGTACTAGAAGATGACCACTGGTCATTTCAATGTCATTCATTTGAAGGTCAAGGTCACTGTGACCTTAAATGTTAAAATGTTAAAATTGTTAGAACTTTGGTATGCTTGGACATAGAGTCTTCAAACTTGACATGAAGGTTTGCAAGCACACTTAGATGACCACTGGTCATTTCAAGGTCATTCATTCTAAGGTCAAGGTCACTGTGACCTTGAATGTAAAAATGTTAAAGTTCTTATAACTTTGGTAGGTAAAAATGTTAAAGTTCTTATTCCATGTTATAACTTTGGTATGCTTGTACCTAGAGTCTTCAAACTTGACATAAAGGTTGGCCAGTACTAGAAGATCACCACTGCTCATTTCAATGTCATTCATTTGAAGGTCAAGGTCACTGTGACCTTCAATGTTAAAATGTTAAAATTGTTATAACTTTGGTATGCTTGGACCTAGAATCTCAAACTTGACGTAAAGGTTTGCAAGCACACTTAGATGACCACTGGTCATTTCAAGGTCATTCATTTCAATGTCATTCATTTGAAGGTCAAGGTCACTGTGAACTTAAATGTTAAAATGTTAAAATTGTTGTAACTTTGGTATGCTTGGACCTAGAATCTCAAACTTGACGTAAAGGTTTGCAAGCACACTTAGATGACCACTGGTCATTTCAAGGTCATTCATTTGAAGGTCGAGGTCACTGTGACCTTGGATGTAAATATGTTAAAGTTGTTAATACTTTGGTATGCTTAGACCTAGAGTCTTCAAACTTGATATGAAGGTTGGCCAGAACTAGTAGATGACCACTGGTCATTTTAAGGTCAAGGTCACCGTGACCTTGAATGTAAAAATGTTAAAATTCTTATTTCATGGTATAACTTTCTTATGCTTGGACTTACAGTCTTCAAACTGGACATGAAGGTTGGCCAGCACTAGTAGATGACAATTGGTCATTTTAAGGTCATTGAAGGTCAAGGTCACTGTGACCTTGAATGTTAAAAATTAAAAGTTGTTTTAACTTTCGTATGCTTGGACATGGACTTTGCCATGACTAACAGATGACCACTGGTCAAGAGAACAACTGGTCATTTTAAAGTCTTTCAATTGACAGTGACCTTAAATGTGAATATTTTTTTCATGATTTAACTTTGGTATGCTTACCACTGGTAATTTCAAGGACATTCAATTGAGGTTCACAGTTGCGGCAACTTCATGTATATGCATGCATTCAAAACATAACACAAGGTTTGCTCATGCCTTGAAAAGTACTTACATTTTATTTTGACCTTTGAACAATATTTCAGTAATTTAAGTATTGCATTGACAAAAACACGAAAGGTACTTTCCTGTCATTTAAATAAAAAATCCGGCTTCAATGCGGTCATCTCCGACCGCGGAACTCTTGTTTTAATTTACGATTTGCTTGATGAAACGCGATTTCATTGAAACATCGTAATTTATGTAAATCGTAATTTACAACTAGTCGTAAATCGTTGATGAAACGGCTCCCAGAACTTTTCAAGAAACTTGGCTCACAGATTTTCAATGGTTACCAGTTGATGATTATCAAATTGCTACCAGTAGCCACGCAGAGCCTCAGTCTGATGAGGTTGACATATTGGATTAGTTTAATTTGTTAAGATTACGATGTACTTATGTTCAACACATGTTCTAATAACACTAGCTTTGCAAGATTAAAAGTTTTAGAAAGTCTTGATATTGTTTATAATATACTGCTATAATGAATGTACTATTGAAATACAACTATAAACAAAACTTGCAAATCATACTCATTTTGGTATATTCTTCATTGTTTTACATTAATCAATAAATGCGTTTATAATTTATATAATCATTAACGGACAAGTGTAGTTCAGCAACGGACAAGTTAAATTTCCTAAATGGTTGTCCATGGACAAGTATAGTTTTTTGAGATTTCGCCACCCCTGCTTAGATACTGATGAGCAGCAAACAGCATAAAACCTGAACAGACTGCAAGTTACTCGCAGGCTGTTCTGGTTTTATGCTGTTTGCACATAGCCATTTTCACTTTGAGTGGGAAAGGGTTATGAATAAGATCATCCAATTCAAAGCAACAAATACTTGACTCTGTATGTATTACTTTCAAAAAAGGCATTTTATGCTGGACTTGTAAAGATGTTCTTAGAGTACAACACTAAAATTGTTAACTGCCTGATAAGTCACAGTAGTCTTTATATTACTACATTCACTGAAACTAATTATATATAAAAATATATATTCATCTGTGCTTTATATGCTCCCCGAAATATTTTCAGTGGAGCATATAGTTGCCTGTTTGTAGTTCCTTCCTTCCTTCACACTTTGTTACAGTTTCTCATAGCACCTTCAATACTTTACCGATCTCTTTCATATTTGGCATGTAGGTACCTTGCATGAACCTCTACCTTTTGATGAGGTTTGAGGTCACTGGGGTCAAGGTCACCGAGGCTGATAATAGACTTCCTTCTGTCACACTTTTGCTACCGTTTCTCATAGCTCCTTCAATACATAACCAATCGCTTTCATATTTGGCATGTATGTACCTTGCATGGACCTCTACCTTTTGATGAGGTTTGAGTTCACTGGGGTCAAGGTCACCGAGACTAATAACATATTTTTCCGTCACACTTTTGTTACAGTTTCTCACAACAACTTCAATTTTTTACCGATATCTTTCATATTTGGCATGTACGTACCTTGCATGGACCTCTACCTTTTGATGACGTTTGAGGTCATTGGGGTCAAGGTCACCGAGGCTACTAATATATTTTTTTAAGGTGGTTATTAACACATACATTGACAAAGCGCATCATCGGGGAGCATCCATCATTTTCACTGATATTCTTGTTGTTAAAAAATTTGGGTGCAACTCATTAATAGTGAGGTCATGTTGGTAGAGTCTGCATGCAGTCACCATTACAGATTGTAAAAAGCTTTTCATCAAAATTTCATATTGTTTTGACTGGTAAAAGTTTAGCAATGTTTTTGATTCAGAAAAAGTTTGTAACAAGAATTTTCATGGGATGAAAAACCGACTGCAAACAAAGAACTGTTATGGACCAATTAAAATGGACGTATTTTTATGTGGAAAGGCTTTCAGAGCTATATCAGCAGGTGCGCATTATTGCAACACTTGTAAATCATGCTGTAGATTACAGGACAGATTTATACAGCATTAACTTTCCAGTTTAGACAAATTGAGCGCATATATACAGCAATAGTATGAAATTGTTGAAATTCTTAAAATACCTTATGTCTATGGCTCTTTCATGTTGTTTTTCTCCTGTTTTAAAATTCATATTTATAAACAATTCTAACACTATACGCGGCTTGTTTTCTTTAGACAAAGAAGGAAATCAGGTGTGGGTTGTTCTGCAGTAATGTATGGGTAGAGCTTAATTTTTAGAAAATAGTTCCGAATAAATAAAGAAAATATTGCAGTAAAATGCATGTGCTAAAACCCGCTCTAAAAGAAAAGTAATAAATGTAGCATGTATATGTATGTAATGAAACAACAAATTGTATATTTGGTGATAAGTGGCATAATCACGCCTACAAAGAATGTTATTTGTTAGGAAACATAATTAAGAAAAACATATATAGCATGTACGCTTTTCAGTAGCATCAATTAACGTGATGTCATTAAGTTTTCTGTGATGTTTGATCTCAATGAAAGTGACATCATTTGGAAAATTTTATGAATGAAAACAACGTCATATGTTTGTACAATTCAATGATGTCACTAAATAGTGAACTTTGTACTAAGAAGGGTGGAGTATTGAAAAATATAGTTCACGTCCAAAAGCTTGAACCAAATCAATCAGAATCGTGTTTTAGAATCAAAATGATATTTTTCAATCATGGTTTGTTGTCAAATAACCCAGAGTAAGGAGTATAAATGCTTGTTATGAAATCACTCGTGCTTCGCACTCGTGATTTAATTCCTACGCATCTGTACTCCTTACTGTGGGTTATTCAACAACAAACCATGATAGACAAATATTATTTCTTAAACAAATAATATGTGAAGCTCTATAAGGCTGTCATGAGTTGTATGCAAACATGAAGAGAATTTCTAAAAACAAAATATTTTATCAAATTGTTTAACTTGACTCTTACATCATCAAGAAGAATTATAATGCATAGAAAAAACGTTATCTAATGCTTCTTTTCCAGAATTATACCATTAAAATTTACTTTTATGCAACTTTGCTAGGATATCTTAAAGAGACTGTCAATCATGAATAACGAAAAAAGAAAAGTTCTAAAATATACGTATTTTTTTACAATTATTAGTTTAAATTGATTAAAATATCACGACTGGTATATTACATGACCTGAAAAAAGCTCATATTTTCAGTATATTTGGTGATAAAATTTTGCGATGTGAAATCGAAAGTACATTGCGAAAATAGGTGACATAACGATATACACACTATAAATAACGCAAGTAGATTGATCATTTTATATATAAAATATATACAATTCACTACGCATGCACGATTTGCATTCCTGGGTTTACCACGTGACGATGATGATCAATCTACTGGCGTTATTTATAGTTAACTGGTACTTACCTGGTAGACATACCCAGTAAAATTTATTACCAAATATACTGAAAATATAAAGTTATGTTATATACCAGTCGTAATATTTTAATCAATAAAAACTAGTAATTGTAAAAAAATACGGTATTTTACAACTTTTCTTTTCTTCGTTGTCGTGGTTGACAGTCCCTTTAATGCCTGCATTCGTGCATTGTTTCAGAATCAAACCTTTTTTGTATAAAGAAAGATCCTAGTACTTGTGTAGAGCAAGAACTAATTTATGGTGAGTAATGAAACTTGTGTACAATAATATCTAATGGAGAATGTTTAAACATTTACAGAGCGCCCCAAGCACAATGGTTATTGGGAACCAAAGGACTCGTTAGTCATAAATTGGGCAGCTTGTCTGCTAATCTGACTGACCTTCCAGAATTACTTTCACCAGGTACTAGACTGGTTCTGCTTGGTGCATGGGAGTTGAAGGGAATACAGTCGTGCATGTAAATAGATGGCTTTGGGGGAAATGCTGCTGATATTGATATGACATTATTATTCAGAAATGCATGGGATATTTATTTTAACAGAGCCTTACTTTTTACCTCCCATTTTTACCTTAACCCATTTATGCCTAGCATCTAGAAAAAAGGTCTTGGCAAACAGCGTAGAGCATGATGTGGCGTCTATGCAGCGTCTCATCTGGTTCTGCGCTGTTAGCTTAAAGGAATTTCTGTAAGAAATATTCTAAATATAGAAACAAATATACTAGACATCTCTAATTTGGAAATAAATTGATCCAATTTAGAAGGATGGGAGAGTCCACTTGGCATAAATGGGTTAATTCAAAATTTATGACAAAAACAAAACAAAAAATTAAAATATTTCAATTAGATTTATAAAATTCTAGAAAAACTAATCAAAGTTAGAATGTTTTCAATTTAATATTTTACGAAAGTTTTTTTGTTTCATGATGGTAAAAGCCAACCATAGAAATCATTTTGTTTTAGAAATGAAACCTTACCATTTTAGCAATCTATGCCTCAACTAAAATTTTCACACAAGACCCGACAATAAAATTGAACCAAGTAGTTTGCTTCAAGAACCAAGTAGTTTGCTTCAAAAGCCATTCAAGTTCTTGTTTTATTTTCTTTAAAATCTTGTCTAGGAAGTAGTTACCGTAATACACCTGCTTGATAATAGTCCATAAAGTAAAAAAATTTCCATAGTACTTTTTTATAAACAATTGTGAATAATGTGATGATTAACAGTTCATGTCTTCGATCACTTTGTGTTTCTGCTTACCAACAATTCATTTTGCTCTTACTCATAAAGTGTGCACAAATATGTAAGAAAAACACCATGTTTTGTAAATTACCCATGTAACAACCCTTTGACAATATTTCAGCCTTCACAAACTAACATCCTATCCACTTCGCAGAAAAGTTATGCCTGCTAAATTGACTTAAGCATTTCCTACTCAGAGGCGAAGTAAAAATGGCTATGTGCAAACAGCATAAAACCCAAACAGCCTGCAAGAAACTCGTCGTCTGTTCAGGTTTAAAGCTAATTGCTGCTCATCAGTATCTATGGGTTGGAAATGAAGCCTTAACATTTTGAATCTGGTATCTTTAATTACATTAAACTTTCAGAGGGACTACACACGCGTCAAAATAAGTATCAAAGTTGTAAAGGGTCAACTGAAGGCTGTCATTTTACTTAAATATTGTTGAAAATGGCAAAATAACACTAACAAACTAACAAACCTCCCCTGTAGTGAAACAATTTGAATATAGCAAATTGTTAGTTGAGGCAATATTTTCACATCAGCATTAGCAAGTGCTCTGAGTGCAATAACATTTCCTTCTTGCTTAATAATATAGTTATGTTCCTGACTAACTACAACAATAAGTTTAAGTGTATAGTGCAGAATATTTATTTTCACTTAATATTTTTAGAAGTGAGACATAGTAGGTTGAAAAGAATATCTGTAATGTATCTGTATCTGTAAATGGTTCTCTTAATAAATAAAAAGTTCCATTTAAAGTCTATTTTGCCTTGTATTATATTGCAGTAAGTTAAAAATCCCCAAAATGCTTTGTTTTAAAACAACTTTCAAATACGGGAACAAAACTTTGGTATTCTCATGGAAATATATTTTACATATGCATTTTTAGCTCATCTATTTTTTGAAAAAAAAATTATGAGCTATTGTCATCACCATGGCGTCAGCGTCCGGTTAAGTTTTGCGTTTAGGTACACTTTTCTCATAAAGTATCAATGCTATTGCATTCAAACTTGGTACACTTACTAACTATCATGAGTGGACTGGGCAGGCAAAGTAAGATAACTCTGACTTGCATTTTGACAGAATTATGTGCCCTTTTTATACTTAGAAAATTGAAAATTTTGGTTAAGTTTTGTGTTTAGGTCCATTTTATTCATTAAGTATCAAAGCTATTTCTTTCATACTTGCAACACTTACTAACTATCATAAGGGGACTGTGCAGGCAAAGTTATGTAACTCTGACTGGCATTTTGACGGAATTATGGGCCCTTTTTATACTTGAAAATTTGGTCCACTTTACCCCTAAAGTATCATAGATATTGCTTTCATACTTGGAACACTCGCAAACTATCATAAGGGGACAGTAAAGGACAAGTTACATAACTCTGGTTGTCATTTTTACGGAATTATGGTCCTTTTTCGACTTAGTAACTTTGAATATATGGTTACATTTTGTGTTAGATCCACTTTACTTCTAAAGTATCAAAGCTATTGCTTTTAAACTTTAAATACTTTCATGCTATCATGAGTGTACGGTACCTGGCAAGTTGAATTTTACCTTGACCTTTGAATGACCTTGACTCTCAAGGTCAAATTATTAAATTTTGCAAAAATTGCCATAACTTCTTTATTTATGATTAGATTCGATTGATTCTCTGACAAAACAACTCTTAACATGCCCCCCCCCCCTCCCCGAATTCCCTCTCAATCCCCCCCATTTTTTAAAAATTAACGATCATCTAATAAATGTCCAACACATCATCACACTATGCCACCCCACCCCCCCAACCCAAAAAAAAATAATTTGTATGCCTCAGGTAGGGTTGCATATAGCAGTTGAACTGTCCGTCAGTATGTCAGTTAGTCTGTCTGTCCTTCCGACAAAAACTTTAACATTGGCCATAACTTTTTCACTTTTTAAGATAGCAAATTAATATTTGGCATGCATGTGTATCTCATGGAGCTGCACATTTTGTGTGGTGAATGGTCAAGGTCATCCGTCAAGGTCAAATGTCAAATTTATGGTGTCTGTCCATCAGAAAACTTTAACATTGGCCATAACTTTTTCAATATTGAAGATAGCAACTTGATATTTGGCATGCATGTATATCTCATGGAACTGAACAATTTGAGTGGTGAAAAGTGAAGGTGAAGGTCATCCTTCAAGGTCAGATGTCAAATATATGGCGTCTGTCCGTCCGAAAACTTTAACATTGGCCATAACTTTTTTTAATATTGAAGATAGCAACTTGATATTTGGCATGCAAGTGTATCTCATGATGCTGCACATTTTGAGTGGTGGAAGTTCAAGGTCATCCTTCAAGGTAAAAAAAAATAAAAATAAATTCAAAGCAGCGTTCTCATGAAGCTACACATTTTGAGTGGTGGAAGTTCAAGGTCATCCTTCAAGGTCAAAGTCATCCTAGGTCAAAGGTCAACAACAAATAAAAAAATTCAAAGCGGCGTTATCATGAAGCTGCACATTTTAGTGGTGGAAGTTCAAGTTCAAGGTCATTCTTCAAGGTCAAGGTCATCCATCAAGGTCAAAGGTAAAAAAAATCAAAGCAGCATTATCATGATGCTACTCATTTTGAGTGGTGTAGGTTCAAGGTCAAGGTCATCCTACAAGGTCAAGGTCATCCTGGAAGGTCAAAGGTTAAACAAAATTTAAAAAAAATTCAAAGCAGCGTTATCATGAAGCTGCACATTTTGAGTGGTGGAAGTTCAAGGTCAAGGTCATCCTTCATGGTCAAACAAAAATTAAAAAATTGCAAAGCTGCGTTCTCATGAAACTGCACATTTTGAGTGGTGGAAGTTCAAGGTCAAGGTCATCTTTCAAGGTCAAGGTCAAGAAAAAAATCGAAGCGGTGTTCTCATGAAGCTGCACATTTTGAGTGGTGGAAGTTCAAGGTCAAAGTCTTTCTTCAAGGTCAAGGTCATCCTTCAAGGTCAAAGGTCAAAAAAATAATAATTTCAAAGCGGCGTTATCATGAAGCTGCACATTTTGAGTGGTGGAAGTTTAAGGTCAAGGTCATCCTTCAAGGTCAAAGGCCAAAAATATATATTTCAAAGCGGCCTTCTCATAAAGATGTTCATTTTGAGTGGTGGAAGTTCAAGGTCTAGGTCATCCTTCAAGGTCAAAAGTAAACAAAATATATAAAAAAAAATCAAAGCGGCGCAATAGGGGCATTATGTTTCTGACAAACACATCTCTTGTTTTAAACATGGTTAAAAAACACAAATATTTATTATTATTATTAACCAGGTTTTCCGAAGGAAAAAACTGGTTATTAGATTGGCGAAGGCGGGCGGGCTGGCTGGCTGGCTGGCGGGCTGGCTGGCGGGCGGGCGGAACAAGCTTGTCCGGGCCATAACTATGTCGTTCATTGTCATATTTTAAAATCATTTGGCACATTTGTTCACCATCATTGGATGGTGTGTCGCGCGAAATAATTACGTCGATATCTCCAAGGTCAAGGTCACACTTTGAGTTAAAAGGTCAAAATTGGCAATAAATGACCTTGTCTGGGCCATAACTATGTCATTCATTGTGAGATTTTACAATTATTTGGCACATTTGTTCACCATCATGGGACGGTGTGTCGCACGAAAGAATCACGTCAATATCTCCAATGTCAAGGTCACCACAACTTAAAATAGATTTATTTTGAAATAAACTTACAAAGGGGGTTAATTTTGTTTGTTCATTTCAAAAGTTCAGTTTGAGTTGTCTCCCTTAATCAGATTTTTTTTCACAATGAAAACCTGGTTTTGTGACAATTTTGTCCCTTGTTTTATTTTTGAAATACCGTCCAACTATCCCACCCAAGAATCCCCCCACACCCCCACACTATGAACCCCTCTCCACTCCTCCCCTCCCTCCTTTGTGATTGAAATTGAGATATGTCCCTACACCTTTAAAAAGAAAATAGATGAGCAGTCTGCACCCGCAATGTCACCAAGTCAGCCCTGATGACTTTCCGCAGGCACGCAAGCAGAACAACCTAGACAAGCCACCCCCACAGTATGACGCCCTCTACGCTGCAGCAGACATTATCAGCAACCAGGTCCTCAATATACCCTCCCTACAGGCAAGTTAATGCATCAGAAGTTTCTCAGATTTATAACTTGACATATATGGACAATATATATCACAAGTTAAAATCTTGATCACAATTGTCCTAAAACTAGGTCAATAGGTCAAATCTTGCAACCACTTTAGAGGCCATATAAATGACTCAATTTTCCTGAAACTCTGTCAGAATGTTAATTTGGACAATTATTAGGTCAAATGTGTATCTAGGTCTTGTGCATTTAACCCATTAATGCCTAGCGTCTAGAAAAAAGGCCTTGGCAAACAGCAAACAGCCTAGACTCAGATGAGATGCCGCATTATGCGGCATCTCATCAGGGTCTGCGCTGTTTGCTTAGAGGAATTTCTGTAAGAAATATTCTAAAAATAGAAATAAATGTACCAGACATCCCTAATTTTGGAAATAAATTGATCCAATTTAGAAGGATAGGAAAGTCCACTAGGCATAAATGGGTTAAACAAGGTAAATAAGTCAAATCTTAGAAAACCTTGCTGCCACTCTAGAGGCCACATTGATGACTCAATCTTGATGAAACTTGTTACAATTTATTTTTTTATAATATCTTTGCCGAGATTGCTTGTTGGTCTAAATACTATGTCATCTGGTCAAATCTTATGAAAATCTTGCTACCACACTAGAGGCCATAGAATGTCTTATCTTGCCAGTATATTTGCTGGGTTGGAGTCTGCGTCATTTGCTTTTAAAATCTAGGTCACTAGGTCAAATCAAAGAAAACCTCATTACCTCTCTAATCATTAATTCAGCTTTAGTATTATGTGAGACAAGTCTTATAAATATTTAGTATATTAGTATGATTTATTGTTCTTTAATATAACATCCATGTGGGATCGTATTTTTCTTCACATATTATACAAATATACAAAGTATACCTTTCTACAGAATAACACGCCTCTTTAACTCTAACCTGCATGTATTTCCTTTAATTTGACAGGGGTGTGAGTGGCAACAATGTATATGCTGTTCCCAATGCGGAGCTGCTTCTCAGCATTGAAGTTTCCGTCAGCGAATTCCCACACGGGAATCTGCGCTTTATTGAGGTGTTGGGACAGGGCCAGTTTGGAGAGGTAGGCAGGGGGTAACACCCTGTGTTTGTTAAGGGAGAGCAATCTTAATGTGTGTGTTAGGAGAGAGAGATTATGAGTAAAGAACTGTCATATCTTTATAACCGGACTTCAAAATCCTAACAATATGTGATGCGCTCTTCTTGTATATTCGCAATTGACTATCATATAAATTTAAACAAAAACAGATATAAAAGAGACAATCATTGCGTAATATTATTGATTTAGTATTGGCATTATTAAATATTAGCTACATGCCAGTTAAATACCTTAGATGGGCAAATAATTTTGCAAAAACAGACACAAACTAATTACTGCTAATAAATTTTAATTCAATGTCTCCGTAAATGTATAAAATGTACAATACTTGGGTTATGTAGTTTCCTTTACAAAAAAAACATTTCAATATTCATCTACAACCCTGTAAAACGTATCTATCCATACCCATGTAGGATCACCTGTGTGTTACATGTAATTATCAATCTATTCCCATGTAGGTTCACCTGTGTGAAAACTTATCACTCCATTCCCATGTAGGTTCCCTGTGTGATAACTTATAAATCCATTCCCATGTAGGTTCACCTGTGTGATAACTTATCAATACATATCCTGGTAGGTTCACCTGTGTGATAACTTATCAATCCATTCCCATGTAGGTTCACCTGTGTGATAACTTATCAATACATTTCCTGGTAGGTTCCCTGTGTGATAACTTATAAATCCATTCCCATGTAGGTGTGACCTGTGTGATAACTTATCAATACATTTCCTGGTAGGTTCCCTGTGTGATAACTTATAAATCCATTCCCATGTAGGTTCACCTGTGTGATAACTTATCAATCCATTCCCTGGTAGGTTCACCTGTGTGATAACTTATCAATCCATTCCCATGTAGGTTCACCTGTTTGATAACTTATCAATCCATTCCCATGTAGGTTCACCTGTGTGATAACTTATCAATCCATTCCCATGTAGGTTCACCTGTGCGATAACTTATCACTCATTCCCATGTAGGTTCACCTGTGTGATAACTTATCACTCATTCCCATGTAGGTTCACCTGTGTGATAACTTATCAATCCATTCCCATGTAGGTTCACCTGTGTGATAACTTATCACTTAATTCCCTGGTAGGTTCACATGTTTGATAACTTATCAATCCATTCCCATGTAGGTTCACCTGTGTGATAACTTATCAATCCATTCCTATGTAGGTTCACCTGTGTGATAACTTATCACTTCATTCCCATGTAGGTTCACCTGTGTGATAACTTATCAATCCATTCACATTTATGTTCACCTATGTGATGCAGTGAACATGAGTCACTTTGTTGAGGAGGACTTCATAATGAACCGCACACTGTCCAGACCGTGCCTGTTGGCTGTGAAAATACTCAGAACCAACGAAGAGGACAGAGCCAGGTTGGTAGGCACACAGTCATCTTGGGGTGGGGAGGGGACAGAGCCATGTTGGTTGGCCCACCTTAAAATGTTCATTATTTTTTATTTAGAAACAACTGAGTTGATCAAAACATTAACAAGCCGACTTACTTAAATATAAAAAGGAACATGATATAGAATCCTTGCAAAATATTTTAGCTGATGTATTTTATTTTGCCATAAAAACAAATAATTAAAGTATTTGCAAAAACAAACCAACAAGAAACCGTCGGAGACGGGTGATGCTCCCCAAAGTTTTTTTTTGTCGCAATATTGCTCTATATGTTCAAATAAAGGAAACGTCTTGAGGGGCATAACTTTGGACAAAATAATACGATAGATGATTTAGCAACTTAAAAATTTCAAAGGGCCATAACACTCTAAATAAATCATCTAACCAGAACCCACAAATAACATGCCCATCTCCTCAAGGTAGGTTAAGCTTCCCATAAAGCTTAATTGAATTCCAGTCATTAGTTGTCTGAGAAATTGCCCGGACAAGAATTGCACTATATGTAAAGTTATGGAAAATTTCAAAGGGCCATAATTCTGTGAAAAATCATTGGACCATAACTGGCTGATAATATGCACATCTCCTCTTAGTAGTGAAGCTTCCCATAAAGTTTCATTGAATTCCAGTCATTAGTTGCTAGAAATCGCCCTGACAAGAATTGCACAATATGTACAGTAAATGGAAAATTTCAAAGGGCCATTAGTCTGTGAAAACTCATCGGACCATAACTGGCTGTATTATGCACATCTCCTTTTGGTAGTGAAGCTTCCCATAAAGTTTCAATGAATTCCAGTCATTAGTTGCTGAGAAATAGCCTGGACAAGAATTGCACTATATGTACAGTTATGGAAAATTTCAAAAGGTCATAACTCTGTGAAAAATCATCCGACTAGAACCCGCTGATAATATGCACCATGTCCTCTTAGTAGTGAAGCTTCCCATAAATTTTTCATTGAATTCCGGCTCATTAGTTGCTGAGAAATAGCCCGGACAAATATTGCACTATATGTACAGTTAATGGAAAGTTTCAAAGGGCCATAACTCTGTGAAAACTCATCCGTCCAGAACTGGCTGATAATATGCACATCTCCTTTTGGTAGTGAAGCTTTCCATAAAGTTTAATTGAATTCCGGCATTAATTGCTGACAAATAGCCCGGACAAAAATTGTGCACGGACGGATGGACACAACGCAACGGACAGACGAAGTGGCGACTATAATTTTTTGGGGGGAGCATAAAAATTAATGACAGTTTTACTTTATATCTGGCTGTTAAAAAACTCCTAGCGGCTACCTATTGGTCTAATTGCACGTGCATAAAGTGGTCATCCCAGGTTAGCCTTGCAGTCCATACAAGCTAATCAGGGACAACACTTTCCCACTAACCTGGATATTGGTATATAAGAGACTTCCTTTATATGTTTATTTGGCTCATATGTTAATTTGGTTCAAATGTTTATTTGGCTCACTTGTTTATTCGGCTTATATTTTATTTGGCTCATATGTTAATTTGGTTCACATGTTTATTTGGCTCACTTGTTTATTCGCTCATATGTTATTCAGCTCATATGTTTATTCTTCCCATATTTATTTGGCTCATATGTTATTCGGCCCATATGTTCTTCTGTGATTTACAGGGCAGACTTTCTGAAGGAGATCAAGATAATGGTCCCAACTAAGGGACCCCAACATCATGCGTGTTCTGGGCGTGTGTACGGGGGAGGAGCCACTGTGTATGATAGTAGAGTACATTAAGTATGGAGACCGTCAACCAGTTCCTGCTGGACCATGTGCTGGAGACGCCCTCAGCGCAGCTGTCAATGCTTAAATACTCAGGTGAGTCATTGAGACGCCCTCCATGCAGGCTATCAATGCTAAAATATTCAGGTGAGTCATTGAGACGCTCTTCGCGCAAGCTATCAACACTAAAATACTCCTGTGAGTCACGGACTGGAGTTGTTTAATAGACTACCCTTATAATCACGTCAACCCACATAGAACTAAATCAATCCATTTATATTAAAAGCAATACTCTTATAATTCTCTATATTCAATCAACGCACTTATATCAAGTCAATCCACTATGTCTTACACCATTCACTATAATCAACTACTATTGAAATCAATACACTTGTTATCAAACCAATCCACCATAGTCAAACCACTGAGAGTAATTAACCGTTTTCCACTCAGAAGCAAAGTAAACAATGGCTTCTGCAAACCCAACATAAAACCAGAACAGCCTGCGAGTAATTCGCAGTCTGTTCAGGTTTATTCTGTTTGCTTTCATCAGTATCTTATGGTGAAGCCAATTTAAACTTTAATATATTAAGAAAGGACTTAACTTTGAAGTTGATTTTCTAAAGGACTTTAAATGCGTAAAAACTGCTTTATGAGGGGTAAAGGGTTAAGTTGTTTTGCTGTTGTATGACACTTTGTTTCTACAGAGTCTTCAGATCAATGACATCATATTATTAAACAATTATTACACATTTAACATCTTTTTATGCACTTTCTGAGTATTTGAACTCGCCAGATCACACTTGTGGTCAGTCTATTTCTAGCATTGTTCATCGTATGTCCTGAATGTTGTTGGCACTTTAGTGGTTGCATTTTATATCTTGATAAAACTCGGTCATAAAATCTATCTTGATAACATCTAGAACAAATTCAAATCTGGGTCATGTGCATCCAAAAACTTAGTAACCATGTGAAATCTTAGAAAAACTTTATAACCCTTTAGAAGCAACCTCACTGAAACTTATCAAAGTATGAGTCTGGGTCACATGTATAAAACAATTTGGCCACTTGGTGTAATCATTGAAAACTCATACTACCACTCAAGAAGCCACATTTCAGGCTTAATCTTGACTTAGCATAATCAAAATGTTTATCTTGACAATATTTACGCCATGATTGAATTTAAGTCAAGAGGGGTTCTAAAACCAGGTCACCATTACAAGTCTTCAACAATTGGTCCTAGTTGAACTTTGCACTTCAGGGCAATTATTGCCCTCTTGTTTGTTACAAAGATGCTTTTGTTCAGAATTTAATTTCCAATACATGTATTGTTATTACATACCATAAAATATATCACACAATATTGTTAGTTCAAACCATATATTGCACATTTTAGTTACGGGTGCCTGATTTACGTGGCGTCCCAAATTGCCTCTGGCATGTAGTACCTCGAGTCTCTGAACATGGTGCATCGTGACCAACTGCCTTGTTGGCATGAACTTCTTGATCAAGATTTCACACTTTAAGATGAGTCGGATTTTGTACAGTGCTGACTATTACAAGATAGAGGGACGAGCTGTGCTTCCGATAAGATGGATGGCCTAGGAGTCTATACTACTGGTAAAGTGGCGTCAAATCTTAGAAGAGACTCACATGATTTACCCAAGTTTTGTGGGAGAACTTATTGATAAATTTATTGAGTTTTGAAATACAAATGTTTCATATAGTTTCAAATTTGAGTGAATTCAATGTGTACATGTCACTGGTAAATAACAGAGGAACATGAATAAAATGTTACAAAAAAGGGATTTGAAAGTAATGCGCAAATAAAATTGTTCATTCAAATTCTAAATTGAAATCAGAAAATAATTCTTCAGATTGTGTTTAACTTTTTGATTAAGACAGGTAAACTCAACTGGGAAATAAACTGTGTAGGGCCCTCCAAAAATACTAAAATTGTGTTCTAGAAACTTACAGTATGAAATTAATTAAAATCTTTTAATATTAAACATCTTTCAAGCACATTCATTTAAAGTACATATTTCTTCTATTACACTGAATGGTTGTACAGCTTAATTTTTTTCCACACTGAAAAATGACAACTCGCGGGAATTAAGTATTTAGGGAAAAATACATAAACATTTACAAGATAGCTTACCTTCTTTGGTATATATTTAAGGGCAAGTTTACGACAAAGTCAGATGTCTGGTCATTTGGAGTGAGGCTTTGGGAAATATTGACTTTTGCCCGTGATCAGCCATATCATAATCTAAGTGATGATCAAGTGATTGCCAATGCGGAACATTTCTACAGAAGTGACGGACAGCAGATGCTTCTACCACAGCCCATCGTGTGCTCCTTTGAGATTTATGACATGATGGTCGAATGTTGGAACTGCTCCGACTGTGAGCGACCCACATTCAAAGACATTCACATGTTCTTGTTACGAAAGAACATGGGATACAATCCAAAGGATGAAAAGTTGAACCAATTAAAAGTTCCAGTGTGTTAGCTATGGATAACATATACAGAAATTCAATTGTGACAGCCAAGCTGTTGACTCGATCAATTCTCTGCCAATAATTGGAAGCAAAATTTAGTGTTGTGAGAAAAGCACTCATTTCACATAGTGCTCTTTCTTTGTAAACAATAATGTCAAAGGTTAAAACTAAGGAGATCCAAGTGATAGTAACATAAGAGCACATGGCTTGGTCCTGGTGTTTTAACCTATTATTAAAAGAAAGCCTGAAGTCTTCATCATTTCTGTTAGTGTGCCATTGTGCTATTGATTAAAAAACGTCTCAGTCTACAACTAGAGTAAATGATATCTTTCTGAAGTGCTAACCATTATATTATTATATGTCCTGTTTATATTTTTAAATGTTTTGAAAAACACTTCAGTGTTTGAAATAAAATCAACAAATACTTCTGTTAATAAAAGTTAGAATAAACGCATCTATTTATTAAAGGTCCATGCTGTCCATTGCCGGTATAAATCTGAATACAGTGTATAAAAATATGTATTAAAAAAAAAGAATAACATGCAGATATTATACGTATTAATAGATTACAGTTGTATATAGGCAGACTGCATTTGTAACATTAGTACATGCAGGTGTTACAAGATGGTCAAGTTGATAAAAGTGCAATGTGTTCCATGTTTATGTCAGAATAGTATTTGTGTGATACATTATGCTCAGAATACTTTAACATCTGATAGCTTGTTTAATGTTCATATCCAGCAATGTCTTATGATAACTTTATCATTCTTTGTATTCTTTATAACATTGTTTTACATTTGTGTATCAGTGTAAAGAATCAAATTGCTATCATGTAATTATTTGTTACAAGTTGTTAGTGCCGTTTTTGTATTGTTGTTGTTTATTTTATGTATACCCATAATTGTTCTGAAAAAGTTTTCATGTATAGACCTTCACAATGTTTGGAGCTGCTTCATGCGAAAATGGGTCTTATTACACAGCTCCAGACCAGTCTGACCATTCACTCAGTCAGGTCAGGAGCTACCCTGTCTGCTAATGAAACCACCAAATCTTGCCTGACTTTATAGCAGACAGGGTGGATTCTAATCAGACTGGGCATATGCGCAGGCTGGTTTTGTGCTATGTTGGCAGCATATGGCATAAGATCCATTTTTGCATGTTGCTTGTAATTTTATGCTTGCTTGTTGATATTCTCACTCATTACTAAACAGTGTACACTTTATTGAATACGTCATTCCCAATTGACTTCTTTTTGTTCAGTGTCCTTAACAGAATCATACTACGCCATATGGTTGTTACATGGACACATTAACACGTTGGTTTATACATTTCCTTCTGATCATGAAATCCAGTCAATGTATACAAATTATGTGTACAGCTATGAGTGCTGCTGCTGATTTTTCTTACACGATAAAGCTGTAACCAGAGTCTGTTTATTCGGTAAACAGAACATATTTATTTATTTTATATACTCATAGTGGTATCTGACAATACTAAAAAAGGTTAAAGAACATTTAAATGATTGCAGGAAAATATTTGATTTACTTATTTTATATTACTATGTCTGCATGTCAGCATGATATGTTTACTTAAAAAAAAGATAAATATAACATCCTCCACATAAATATAACAGCATCCACATAAATATAACAGCATCCACAGTATTAATACAGTGGGAGGTATGTTGATTTTCTGCCATTTACTCCTCAATTATCTCACTTAAAGGGCTGCAATTATGTTTTATATCAAGTGTTGTAATTATTGTGGTATATTTTGTATTTCTTGTTGTTGTGCAAATTGGGAAGAATTACATTTCAAAATGTATTCTTTTTTATACCGTATCTTTAGTATACAACGGGCTAACTCCATTAATGTGCATGTGAGTTTAGTTCTTTTTAAAGCGCCTTAATCACCTTATTACCTCCCTTGGCCACATCATGATATCTTGGAGTGATCTCTTTTTTCTGTTTGTTCATTCCTGCGTAATATCAACAATTTGTGAATAATTGGACTTTTTTGCCTTTGGGGCCCAGAAAAAGTATCGGGATGAATTCAAGCTATTGTTGAAGAATGATGTCATTTCATCTAAAATTGCATGCCTTCCTAGGAACATCACTAACAAACTGCATTTTGTAGAAAATACTTTACTTTAAACTGCTACACATTGTGATGCTTCTTTGCAATAGATGGATTCAATTGCAGGCTTTTTTAAATTTGACTTAATTTTTTTATATTAAAAAGGCTTAGCCCTTTGCTGCATACATGCTGTGCTTGCATTTTTTCATTATTTGCAAGTTTGCACGTGTGAGTTCCAGTAAGAATAGAACACATGCAGTGTGTTATTATTGATGTATGTGGTCAGCTTACTTTCATCACCGTGCTGGTACACAGTTTGTGTTGTAATTTACGTGCCATTCTCTTCATGAACCCATTTATGCCTAGTGGACTATCCCATCCTTCTAAATTGGATCAATTTATTTCCAAATTAGTACATTTATTTCTATATTTAGAATATTTCTTACAGAAATTCCTTTAAGCAAACAGCGCAGACCCTGATGAGACGCCGCATTATGCAGCATCTCATCTGGGTCTACGCTGTTTGCCAAGGCTTTTTATGCCCCCCTTCGAAGAAGAGTGGGTATATTGCTTTGCACATGTCGGTCGGTCAGTCTGTCGGTCCGTCCACCAGGTGGTTTCTCGATGATAACTCAAGAACGCTTGGGCCTAGGATCATGAAACGTCATAGGTACATTGATCATGACTCACAGATGACCCTTATTGATTTTGAGGTCACTAGGTCAAAGGTCAAGGTCACGGTGACCCGAAATAGTAAAATTGTTTCCGGATGATAACTCAAGAACGCATACGCCTAGGATCATGAAACTTCATAGGTAGATTGATCATGACTCGCAAATGACCCCTATTGATTTTGAGGTCACTAGGTCAAAGGTCAAGGTCACGGTGACCCAAAATAGTAAAATGGTTTTCGGATGATAACTCAAGAACGATTGTATATTTATAGTAATGCTTTTCACACTTATCTTTATATTATATTTACACTGGAAATAATGACCTCATAATGTAGCCCAGGGTGGAAGAATGAAGCTAACAGCTCAACATAACAAAGTGGTGCCGGGTGTATTCTACATCAGCCATTAACCCCTTTACCACTTAGATACGTATTTTGACGCATTTGTAGTCTCTTAGAAAGTTTCAATTTAATTTATGAACCTTTTCTTACTAGATTCACGTTTTAAGGCTTCATTTCCAACCCCTAGATACTGGTGAGCAAGCTGTTCTGGGTTTTTGCTGTTTGCACATGGCCATTTTCACTTTGCTTCTGAGTGGGAAAGGGTTAACATAGCAATTAACAGGAATTGTAAGTTATTCACATTTAATCTTGCAATGAAACAAAAAGATCATACAAATATATTATATTATCATTCAACAGTATTTAGAAGATGCTAAAAATTCAGATATTTTTGATAATCAGATATTGTGAATCAATATATCAGTGGGTACTCGGGATGCATTTGCCAACAAAAATCACATTATATGGATTCTAAAGACTGGGACTTGAAACTTGTGTTTACAATTGCACTTTTATAACTTGTATATAAAACGGTACAACTTTTATAACTTGTATATCAAACGGTACAACTTTGTGCTCTGCTTTATATTTTTTTAATTCACAATTTGGAACTACAAAAATCATAAAACATAACAGTGAAACCAGAATATGGCATGCAGTGAGCATTCTACATAGTATACCATGCATACATGATTTATTAGTCATTACTTGAAACTAGTAAATATTTACTTTTTTGTTCTTCATTTTCAGATAATTCACAGTTCCTAAGAATACTGTCAAAAAGTCAAACAAATGTTATAAGCATAAAGGTATATTTTTTCCAATGAATTTCCTCCAGTACAGAAGGGAAAAATTAAGATAATGATTAAAGCTTTATAACCTTAAATCAAAATGCTAATTGCAAAATGTTAGTAATTGCAGTCGCAAAAATAATACAACTTACACAAAACATACAATTTCACACAAAAATGTTAATTATAAACAAATTGATGAAAAAGTCTAACGAAATAAAAATATCACAGTTATGCGGTTGTTCAATAGTCGAGTTAACGATGGAATTCCGAAAATCATGTTTTGGGTAGCCACAAACCATTGGAAACCATTTAGGCCATAGAGTCTGCAATATTTAAAACAGTTCATCCTGCTCTGTAAAATGGGGCTTAGACATGTGCATAAAAAATCCAATATCAGCCTGTGCAGTCCACACATGCCAATCAGCCTTTGCAGTCTACACATGCCAATCAGCCTGTGCAGTCCACACATGCCAATCAGTCTGTGCAGTCCACACATGCCAATCAGCCTGTGCAGTCCACACATGCCAATCAGCCTGTGCAGTCCACACATGCCAATCAGCCTGTGCAGTCTACACATGCCATCAGCCTGTGCAGTCCACAATGCCAATAACTTGTATATAAAGGGACACTAATCTGGATGACACTGCCCATATACATGAAAGCCCAGTCTGGGATGAACTGCCCATATACATAAGCCCAGTTACACTGGATACATTGCCCATATCTGGGATGTAGCCCCCCGCTAATCTGGGATGACACTGGCCATATACATTAAGCCCAGCTAATCTGGGATAACAATGCCCATATACATTAAGCCCAGCTAATCTGGGATGACACTGCCCATATACATTAAGCCCAGCTAATCTGGGATGACACTGCCCATATACATTAAGCCCAGCTAATCTGGGATGACACTGTCCATATACATTAAGCCCAGCTAATCTGGGATGACACTGTCCATATACATTAAGCCCAGCTAATCTGGGATGACACTGCCCATATACATTAAGCCCAGCTAATCTGGGATGACACTGCCCATATACATTAAGCCCAGCTAATCTGGGATGACACTGTCCATATACATTAAGCCCAGCTAATCTGGGATGACACTGCCCATATACATTAAGTCCAGCTTTCCCAGAGTAAGTCTCACATTACTGTGTCTTTAAAATAATTGAGCCTTTGTATGCCTTAAGAGCTATAAGTGATGGAAAACCAAACACGAAGGTCTATGTTGTCCACAGGAATGTGCTAAACATGGCAACGCCCTTCTTCCTGAAAGAAATTTAAGCAGACAGTTCATCTACTAATTGCACATTGACAGATGAAAGAAAATTGTAGTCAACCCTTTACCCCTTAGATACGTATTTTTATGTATTTGTAGTCCGTTAGAAAGTTATATTTGATTAAAAACCTTTCTTACCATATTCAAGTTTTAAAGGCATCATTAATAACCCTTAGATACTGATGAGCAGCGAACAGTATAAAACCTGAACAGTCTGCGAGTTACTTGCAGGCTGTTCTAGTTAATTGCTGTTTGCACATAGCCATTTTCACTTTGCTTCTGAGTGGGCAAGGGTTAATTTATCCAATCAGCAACACAAATGAAGACCATTTACAGCTGCCACCGGAAAAACACTAAAGCAGTAAAGCTGTATCGATACTATTAACTTTATTAAAATAGTAAGAATTAGTGCTAAGTGTTCAGAACCTTTATTTCCAGTGTGTGTATCATGTTTTTCAGAAATGTTGTATTTTAAACAGCAAACAACCAGCAGATCGAACACAATGTTCCTGGTATGGCTTTAGTCAACAACAAACTGTAAAATAATTCATATTTGCCAGCAGGAAAGTTCATGTTTGGTTTTTTAATTTGACATTATCATGTCAATTTATTGATTTCTGATTCTGGCAAGAAAACAAGAAATTTGCGTAGATAATTATATGATGTGATTAGATATGTGAGGAGAGGCAGTATCTTTCCAGAGGTGGGCCCTGTTTACTACATGCCAATTAAGTAGTCAATTGTGATAAGATGATAGTAAGTAGCCTTGTTAATTGCATGCAATTAAGTAGGACACATGTCATGGCCTTGTTTATAACATTGATTGTCTTCGATCTGCTGGTTGTTTGCTGTTTAAAATACAACATTTCTGAAAAACATGATAAAAAAGTGGACATGTCCCTTTGAAGTCATGAAGACCTAAACCCAAAGTTTTCCGTCATTGATTGTACAAGATTATTAGGTTGTATCGCAATGAAACGCATTTGTTAAATTCCATGTATTAAACATTTGTTTTAACAAGAATCGCTGCCAAATTACAATTTCATTTCTTATCAATAAAATTATTTTTAAGAAGCTAACTCGACAAATTTCACATGGTTAAGACATTTAAAAAGGAGATTTTTGCATTGTAATTCATATACAATGTATTCGAATTATAAATAACAACTATTATTATATACAGAATGTCAATATACTATTTATGTTAAGATTTGCATGCTATTTCAGTATTTAAATTACTTAATGAACTATAATTATTATTATTTTAAGATATTGTTGTTACAAGAATTCATGTGCTGGTGTATCTTGGCATTGTAATTTCGAAACAAAAAAAACATGAAACGCAGCTTGTCTTCGTGTTAATATATTCCTGCAGGCTTAAATTTGGGGCTGAATTTCGGTCCCATTACCCTTATGTGTGTTGGGGGGGTGGCCGGGATATCAAAGTTTATGAGGTCTTTCCGCTTCTGAAGCTGTAAGTCTTATGTGAGGACCTGAGTGCACTCATCCCTAACTTGCTTTCTGGACTCCCAAAAATTAGGTTGAATTTTGAATTCAATATGCAAATTTCAGCTGAAACAATTTTCAATTTTGGTGTGGTCTTTTATTGTGAGGGGAAGCTGGAGTACCCGGAAGAAACCCCTCTTGTCCGTTACGGTGACCACCAACCAAACTTGCATGCCTCCGGGAATGTGGATTGAACTTTGGTTGCCTCAGTGAGAAGCATGCCAATAACCCTTAGACAAAATATAGATTGTTCCCCAAATTGAACCCCATAATTCTCCTCAGAAATCTATGACCAATCTTGGCTTAATTTTGTATAATAAAATGTGTAGGTACATAAAATAAACTTCAAGGGGAATCTGGCCTAACATATTTAAGATGTTGAATCTACAAAACAATAGCCTGGCTTTGCAAATAAACACATATTTATCAAAAGATAAACTTGAAAATGACTATTGATAAAACATTTTTAGTCCTCTTAAAACTAATGTATGCTTTATGAACTATTAATACCTCGATCTTAGCCTTCTGTGTCTGCGGAAATATGTATGACGCAGTTCATTTCAATTGCATACATAATGGAAAGATCATGCAATAATCTTATTTATATGTGTAATACTATGCTTGCATTATGATTATATAAAAAACTACATATAACCATGTGAAATGTCTAACATGATCCAACTCATAGAAAACCCAACAAAATCAATTGTTGAAAAATGTATTCAATCGGCTTCCGGTCGGGCTGACTCAGATTCTACCTTGGGCTTTAAGCTCTGCAAAAAACGGGGCATAATCAATGTGCGTAAATTGTCCCAGGTTAGCATGTGCAGTCCGCATAGCCGAGTCAGGGACGACGCTTTCCACCAGAAAAGAATTGTCGCTGAGAAGAGACTTTTTTGTAACGAAACATACCATAAAAGCGGACTGCAGTATCTCCGGGATCGGCCCACTTAACCAAAACCAATAATAAACCACTGAACGTTACAGGCAGCGCGCCGAGCGTTGAGTCAGGCAGGAACAGCGGTTTCCTCCGGACACGTGGTAATCCGCTTGCGGGCAGCCGACGAGACAAACACGCACTGTTGATTCGCTCGTGTGACCGACCGTTATAGCGGGTAGGCACTCCTATCGCGTATCGAGTTCGTTCACAAGAAAATCACGTAACGAAATGTCGAGTATTGTGTGAACGTTTTCTGCAGAAAATGTTTGGCAGTAAAATGTGACCAAAGCAAAAGAGAAATACGTTCTTCCGCGCCCGAGGCTGCGTTAGGTAAGGATCCGGAGTGTGTTCCGGCATTCTTGTGTAATACACTGTTTCAGACTGACGAAAGATGGAACGAAGTATTATCGCAAATTTGCTGGTTGGTTAAAACTGGAAGATAGTCAATTTCAGCGCGGTCTTGTGCGGTGGGGAAAAAAAACCGGGGCGAACCTCACTTGTCCGTTATAGCGCCAATAACCGAGCTCACATACGTACGTACGCCGGAAGCTCGGATTGAACCCGCCTTGGTGATGAGCGCGTATACTAACCACTGCGCTAACCAGACAGTCACTGTAAAGTAAGGTAAATAAGTACACTGACCCTATATGCATGCATTTTTACAATCGGTGCACTACAAAATAAATAAATAAATGGATATAATGACTGACCACGCCTCGTAATTGATGACAACGGCTCAAAACGACTGATTATCTCTCATAGCAACTGATCACGCCTTATTATGACTGAAAACGCCGCATAATGACTGATCATGCCTCATAATAAATGACAACGCCTCATAACGACTGACCACGTACTATAGCGACTGACAGCGCCCAATAATGACTGACAACGTGTTATAGCGACTGACAACGCCTAATACTGGTTGACAACGTGTTACAAAGACTGACAGCGCCGAATAATGACTGACAACATTTTATAGCGACTGACAATGTCTAATAATGGCTTACCACGTATTATAGCGACTGACAATGCCTTATAATGACTGACCACGTTTTAAAGCGAATGACAACGCATAATAATGGCTGACATCGTGTCATAGCAATTGACAACGCTTAATAATGGCTGAACACGTATTAAAGCGACTGACAACGCCTAATAATGGCTGACCACGTATTATAGCGATTGACAACGCTTAAAATTGGCTGACAACGTGTCAAAGCGACTGACGATAACGATTTACAACGTGTAAGAGCGACCGAAAACGCCTTATAATGGCTGACAACGTCTCACAATGAATGGCAACGCTTCATGACGACTGTCAACGCTAATAACTGCATTTTATAATTTATGAGGTCCTTCCGCGCCCGAGGCTGCGTTATGTAAGGCCCCGGAGCGTGTCCCAGCATTCATTCGAAATTCACTGTTTAGAGTGACGAAAGTTGGAACGAATTTTGAGGTATTATCTGAAAGTTATAACTGAAAGATAGTAAATTTTTGCGCGGTCTTGTGCGGTGTGGGCAAAACCCGTGGGAAACCTTACTTGTGCGCTGTGGTGACCACCTACAAAGCTAGCATACGTACGTATACGTACGTACGCCGGAAGCTGGGATTGGACCCGCCTTGGTGGTGAGCGCGTATAGTAACCACTAAGCTAACTAATAATGGCTGACCGCGTGTTATAGTGTCATAACGACTGTCGACGCTTCATAATTACTGACAACGCCTGATAATAATTGACCACGTCTGATAGCGACTGACCACGCCTTATAATGACTGAAAACCGCTTTATTATGACTAACCACACTTCAATTAGTATTTGGTAATAGTTGTTGATTTATTTTCAAACAAGGTTATACTTTTAATGGTACGGACTATCGCTGTTTGATTTTGTAATGAATGCTATTGAAACAGTTCTGCATTATCAAGACACGTATAAAATATAGTTAAGAAACATAAATACCCGCGTCATGCAAAAATGCGTCAGTGATTGAACCCTGATCGCCTTGGTGAGAAGCGCGTGTACCAATAACTGCGCTTAAAGGACATGCATATGCTTAGCCTTGTTTTCACAGAGCGAAGCTCGTTTTTTTCTCTTTCAAATGCATTGTGCTGATGCAGAACTTAATTTATCTGAAGTAGCGAGTCTCTCTCGGAGTAGGTGTGCCACAGCGACGAAACTTGGCAGACTTGTGTGCCCCTATGGATCACGCATGAGCAAAGTTCTATATGGCGTCTCAGTGCCATCGTTTCCGGTGAAAGTGTCGCCGGAGGAACGCTAACTGACCCGTATTGGCCCCGTTACCACATAATAGGAGCCTGAAGTCGCGATTATCTCTCGGAGTAGGTGACCCAGAGCGACGAAACTTGGCAGACTTGTGTGCCTCGATGTGTCACGCATGCGCCAATTTCAATATGGCGTCTCAGTGCCATCGCTTCCGGTGAAAGTGTCGCCGAAGATACGCTAACTTGCCCGTATTGGCCCCGTTACCCCCTAATAGGAGCCTGAAGTCCCGAGTATCTCTCGGAGTAGGTTTGCCACAGCGACGAAACTTGACAGACTTGTGTGCCCCTATGGGTCACGCATGCGCCAAGTTCAATATGGCGTCTCAGTGCCATCGCTTCCGGTGAAAGTGTCGCCGAAGGTACGCTAACTGGCCCGTATTTGCCCCGTTACCCCCATAATAAGAGTCGAAGTTTTTACCGTTATAGGACGTCATATGGCCTGCCGCTGCGTCAGAAGCTGCAACTTTGACGTCATCTGTTACGTCAATGTCGTCACTGGGAAGACCGGCGACATGGCACATTTGTAGAGCTCACCGAGACCCGCCGAATGACATTGGTCCCGTCGTTATACGACGTCATATCGACGTGCCACTGACGTCATAAGTTGCCACTTTGACGTCCGTTTAAACGTCAATGACGTCACTGGGAGGGTTTACGACACTTTCGACATGCTCGACTCAATGAGCCCTACAAGTGTGCCAAGTTTCATGACTATCGGTCAACTATTTTGCCTCCAGCAACGGCAGAACGGCTCCCATTATAAGGAATGCCAGCCGATGACGTCACTATGGAGGTTTACACGTAAGCGTTTAACGGGCGCCGCTCGCAAACGCCTTTGAATATAGTCGCGAAATTCGGCACGTTTGTAGCGCTCACCGAGGCCCGTTGAATGACGCTGTTTTGACCGTTATAGGACGTCATATGACCGTGCCGCTGACGTCAGAAGCTGCAACTTTGACGTCATCAATTACGTCAATTTCGTCACTTGGAAGACCGGCGACAGGGCACGTTTGTACAGCTCACCTAGACCCACCGAATGACGTTGGTCCCGTCGTTATAGGACGTCATATGGACGTGCTACTGACGTCATAAGTTGCCACTTTGCCGTCTGTTTTAACGTCAATGACGTCACTGTGAGGGTCGGCGACACTTCCGACATGCTCGACTCATTGAGCCCTACAAGTGTGCCAAGTTTCATGACTATCAGTCATCTACTTTGCCTCCAGCAACGGCAGAACGACTCCCATTATAATGAATGCCAGCCGATGACGTCACTATGGAGGTTTACACGTAAGCGTTTAACGGGCGCCACTCGCAAACGCCTTTGAATATAGTCGCGAAATTCGGCACGTTTGTAGCGCTCACCGAGGCCCGTCGAATGACGCTGTTTTGACCGTTATAGGACGTCATATGACCGTGCCGCTGACGTCAGAAGCTGCAACTTTGACGTCATTTGTAACGTCAATGTCGTCACTGGGAAGACCGGCAACATGGCACGTTTGTACAGCTCACCGAGACCCGCCGAATGACGTTGGTCCCGTCGTTATAGGATGTCATATGGAAGTGCCACTGACGTCATAAGTTGCCACTTTGCCGTCCGTTTAAACGTCAATGACGTCACTGGGAGGGTCGGCGACACTTCCGACATGCTCGACTCATTGAGCCCTACAAGTGTGCCATGTTTCAAGACTATCAGTCAACTACTTTGCCTCCAGCAACGGCAGAAGGGTTCCCATTATAAGGAATGCCAGCCGATGACGTCACTATGGAGGTGTGCACGTAAGCGTTTAACGGGCGCCGCTCGCAAACGCCTTTGAATATAGTCGCAAAATTTGGCACGTTTGTAGCGCTCACCGAGACCCGTCGAATGACGCTGTTTTGACCCGTTATAGGACGTCATATGGCAACCCGTCCGAGTATAATGCACCTAGGCCGAGTATAGCACACCCAGGCCGAGTATAATGCACTTAGTCCTAGTATAATGCACCAAAACCGAGCATAATGCGCCCAGACCGACTATATTGTTCCAAGTCCGATTATAGTGCTCCCGGGCTTAGTATAATCACCCAGTTCGAATATAACAAACCCAATCCGAGTATAATGCACCCAGGCCTAGTTTAATGCACCCAGGCCGAGAATAAAACATCCAGTTCGAGAATAATGCACCCAGGCCAATTATAAAACACCCAGACTTTCTATCATGCACCCATTCCGAGTGTAATGCACCCAGGTCGAGTATAATGCATCCACCATGAGTATAATGAGCCCAGTCCGTGTATCACACATCCTGCATGAGTATACTACACCTATACTACACCTTCTCCTAGTATGGTACATCCTGTCCATGTAACATGCATCCAGTCTGAGTATAATGAACCTAATGCGAGTATACAATGTTATTAATAAAGTGCGAGTATTATGCCCCAGCTCCGAGTATGATACACCCAGTCCAAGTTTAATGCTTCCGTCCTAGTATGAAGAACTATTCCTAGTTTAATAACCATTGTGAATTTGCGTATGGATAACACATTTTTGTGTTTTTTTTATATTCCAAATAGTCCCGATTGCTGTCGAGGTTGCCGTCATAAACCCGGGCTGGTCGCTGGCTACGCCATGCTCTATGTACAAGTCTAAATCGGAAACTGGGTTAACATGTAAAAACTAGATTATGACCCGAGCTTTTCCAGCTGATTGTGATTTAAAACAAAAATGGCAGCTATCGGAAGAGTATTTTCCACTCGGTTTACTTTTCGAAATCAATTCTTGGGACACAGGTACGTTCGGATATTTTGTTTATTAATATTTAGTACAAAACACCTATGTTTTCTTGTTGCATGGTTTTTGTTTGATAACATTGAAGTTAACACACGATGGTTACCCTGTTTTGAAAATATAATTAATATATTAGAACAAGTTTACAAATGTAAATAATACATTGTGTTAAAGATATACGCAGGTGACGGTAACAGAAATTATTATTATTTTAAGGGGTTTTGCACGTTTTGACAGCTTATTTCTTATGTATTATGCATAATTATGAATTAAAAAGAATGCATATATATCATTGCAAACATACCGTATGTATACATACAATGACAGTGTGTGAGTGTTAATCTTAACAAGTTCAACATTGTAAAGTTTAACATAGCCTCATTCTGTAGATGTCAGATATGCATGTAATGACTCTGCTATTCCGTGAACCATTTCCTGCAGGATGACCCGATATGCTCTTGAAATCTGTGACCCTCCCGGTATTTGGATCGCATACTTGTATCGGTGTCTTTGAGATAACACTTTACATTCAGTACGTAGCTTAACTAAAGTGGTCACATGGGGTTGGTAAAGCTTTTTAATTCTATCAAGTTTTTGTAATTTAATAACAAACTTAACAAAAATGCCAAAATCTGTTTAATAGTTTTAATGCAATGCATTAATGCGTAAAAATATACAACTGTCGAATGTATTGCTACGGGTTTTGATATTTAGTTCATGCAGTCAGTTGATGGCAGATAGTGACCCAGGCTTATTGTATGATTAAGGAGACCAAACCCAATGAATACGGAATTTTGAGCCGCGTCATGCAAAAATGGGTAATTTGGCATATGCGGACACCATTGCTCCAGACCAGCGTGCGCATTTGCACAGGCTGGTGTGGAGCTACCCTAGCTAACCCTAACAAGATCACGCAATCTTGCGTTACTTAGTTTTAGTGTTAAAGGGGCAGTTGAGCGATTTGGTAAATTGACAAAATTAAGAAAAGTTGTTTCAGAATCGCAAATTTTCATTTATGTTATGATATTTTTGAGGAAATAATAATACTGACCATTTACCATGCTCTTAAATATCCATTATATGCATCTTTTGACGATTTGAAAACCTGAAAATTATAAAGCGTCGTGCGACGCGAAACGATTTTATAATTAGGAAAGTTCTGTTGTTATAGTTATATTTTGGGAAACTACGAGGATTGCTTATATAGGTAAATCAAAGTGCTGAAGGCACTGAAGTTGTTCTCTGTTGTCGTCCTTGATTAGCTTGTGCGCATTGCACAGGTATATCAGTGTGCACAGGCTAATCGTATTACGTGCATTAAGCCCCGTTTTCCCTGAAAGCAGCCAATATGTACAGATTTCAATGATAAACACTAGACTGGCCAATGTCCTCTTACAAGCCGGTATATACACTCACTGCTAGAGGGTATATACACTCACTGCTAGAGCAGAATGATTTGTCGTCTGCTGCAGACAGACAGCGGTAATCCTCCCTAGCAGAGTGAGTTGTGGTTCTTACCGTACTTAAGGCTTCTAAGCACATACTGATTTGCAAAATATGCTCTGTAAATTTAGCTGGCCGCTGACGCGACCAACTAAAAATACATCCGCTCTAAGCATGAGCATGGATGGTCGAGTGGTCTAGGCGGGATAATTTTTATTCCAGAACTCCAGGGATCATGGTTCGAGCCCTGTTGAGGGTTACTTTTGTTCCTTTTTTTTAAATTGTAATGGTTTTTGTTTTTTTACTGGCGATATTTAGGTCAAATGTTTAAATGTATCAATATAGAGCATTTAATGACATGCTTCAATACATGCCAGAATCTGTTAAACGGCCCAATTAAGTAACAAAACACTTGACGATTTTAACCGGTTTTGCCTCCGCATAGTTGTGTGAAAGCGACATAGATGTTTTGATAGACGATTCTTATGCGATCCATACCTTCGTGGTTTTAACTTAGGGTAAAGCAATGTCATCTTCATTTGACCTATTTGCCAATCCATTCTCACATATTCGTAGTTTCCTTATAAAAACATACAATCAAAGGCAGTGCATCCGCAACATTTTTAAAAATCCCTATTAAATGGTAAACCTTTGTTTTTCATAGAATGAATAACATAAATATCAGCCGCGTTCACAGGAGGGAAGCCGTATCTAAATTATATATATATACAATAATAAAAAACATGGGCTTCCCTCCTGTGGCCGCGCTGTGGGAAAACCGGGCTGCTACGTGTGCGTAAAGTATCGGCTTAAATTAGCATGCGCTGTCCGCATAGGCCAATCTGGGACGACCCTTTCCGCATAGACAGGATTTCGTTCAGAAGAGGCTTTTTTCAAAAGAAGAATTCCATAAACGCCGAAATCGTCGTCACTGATTAACCTCTGACGACACGTTATGCACATGAAATTAGACAGGTTTTGCCATAGCTAGACTCAAATCATTTTCTTTTAGATGTATCCCGGTCCAGTCTGCATCAGCTGTAAAACGTAAGTGTGTATTGAGATTGGGAGGGCTTATCAGTTTGTAACGTTTTTTTACGTTGCTTAATTTCATTGGACTTTTCCATGCATGGCCATAGTATACAACTATATCAATGGCAGTCGACAATTAACAATTAACATCGAAAAAAAAAAACCATTTCAAACTTTTTACAAAAAAAAATCTACTCGATCGTGTGTTGTGAAATGACGACAGGGATAAGACGAGCTATATGCTCTGAACCATTTCGGAGCAAGTGCGATTAGCTGAGCATTTGCCTAACGGCTGACAGTTTGCTTGTCGAAGAATAAAAGAGCACAGTTTTTTCGAGAAAATTATTTAATTCTATGGATTAAAGGATAACATTAAACTGATTATAATGCATGTAAATAGCAGTTTTGTGATTTAAAAAAATGTCTTGATCTTAACTTTAGAATTTACATTACGTCATAAATTTGAATTTTGACCTATTTTCAATTTAAGCTATCAATAGCTGAAGGAACTAGTTGTACCCAAGTAACAAAATTTACGAACACATTTTAAGGCCTTAGAATAAAGACCATATTTCCATTTTAGACCAATAAACGCAAAGTGTTCGTTAGCATATGTTTTGTGCCAATGTTTTTATTAACAAATTTCATTATCGATCTTCCTAAATAAATCCATGTAATGATGTAATGTTAGTGTGGTCATATCAGAACTAAACACAAATATTCATATGTTTATATTATTTATATGTTTTGTGTACAATTGTTATACATAAACTGACAAATGAACAGAGTCGCCAATATTTTTAAGTTTTTGTTTTAGCCAATTCTTGATTTATATATTACTTTCTCGAACTCTAAATTATTCCACTCTTCATAATTTAATGATGGATTTTTTTCGAGTTTTCAGTCTTGTCGTCTTGCTATCGCAATTTATCGCTTAAAATTATTTTTGATAGGATTTGTAACAAAATCTTATACCGCTTTATCAACTATTCATTTATATAATATACTTACAATCAAATGGTACATATCTACAGCTACTTTTTTTAAACAAAAGCGTGTCAAGAATATATGCTTATTTATCGTTTAACTTTTTGCAAAAATTGAATAAGCTACGTCTATCAAATTTTGTATTTAAGCAATTAAACTCAGAGCCGAAAATGTATAGATTAATGGCATTTTTTTCAAAGTTGATAAAAATCCCCGCTCTGTTGCTAGGCTACGGGACAGCCACAGACGACAAGGACTACGCCCTGGAGATGGCCTGCTCTAACATCCGGTATGGCGTCGGGGTCACGCGCGAGGTCGGCATGGTAGGTACCGCGACATTGACAACAGTTTTATCATATTTTCATTTATTTCTTTTCTATATTTTATATAATGCTATGTTTCATCAGGGGAAAATGTGCATAATGCGACTTGTTCCTGGTGTTTTATGGATTATATTATTTTACAATAATTTAATTTCTATGTATGTTGTATTCGTAAGAACATGACCACAATGAATAAACAATTGCGGGGTTTCGCGGCGTTAGGGTTTTTATCCGCATTATGTACATTTTTTATTTTAGTTTAGTCCGTTTCTTTGGTACAGCCACTACTTGGTGTGTATGTCGGATATCTAAAGAAAGCTTTCACAGTTGGGATTGAACCTGTGACCTCTTGGTCGCTAGGCGGACACAATATCCACTACACCCTGGCGACATAATATATATTCATCTGCCAGTTAACACCTCAAAAGATTATGCAATGTCGGCGACAAGAAACACATACACAAACAACCCATCGTTAAAACTGCTTCTGTTGACATTTTAGGACTGCGCCAATTTGTGCGCGAAGCACGTTCTGGTAGTGACAGACGCTCGACTTGCCCGGATGAAGCCCGTGCAGACCGTGCTGGAAGCCCTGGACAGTCAGAAGATCCCCTACAAGGTGTACGACCGCGTTAGGGTGGAGCCGACTGACGTCAGGTAAGGTCAGCCATAGTTTAACATAGTGGGGACTGACGACGGTGGAGCCGACTGACGATATGTAAGGTTAGCCATAGTAAAACAAAGTGAAGACTGAGTGGGTGGAGTCGACTGACGTCAGGTTATGTTAGTCATAGTTAAACATAGTGAAGTCTGAAAGGGTGGAGCCGACTGACGTCAGGTTAGATTAGCCATATTTAAACATAGTGAAGACTGAGTGGGTGGAGCCGACTGACGTCAGGTAAGGGTAGCCATAGTTTAACATAGTGAAGACTGAGTGATGGAGCCGGCTGACGTCAGGTTAGGTTAGCCATAGTTTAACATGGTGAAAATTGAGTGGGTGGAGCCGACTGACGTCAGGTCAGGTTAGCCAAAGTAAAACAAAGTGAAAACTGAGTGGGTGGAGCCGACTGACGTCAGGTTAGGTTAGACATAGTTAAACATAGTGAGGACTGAGGTTGAAAATATACAGCCTTTACCTAATATCAATTTTATTTAAATCTTGTTTCAATATTAATCAATCATGGCACCTGTTAATCAAGTATCTAAATTTAAGAGGACAAAGTGATGATGGTGATTTTCAAATGAGCAACAGGTAATGTTTGTGACGACTTTGATAAATGAAAATAAATAATCAAGCTGGTAAGGTGACACTATCCTTGGCGAAAACCCCGAAATAATAATACTGTATGTATATCATAAAGAAATGTTAAGCTTTGAGTGTTCTGTTATATATCAGTATCAAATTTTGCAGACGTCAGTGTCGATACGTTGTTGTTTCTGTTGCCAAAAACAGAGTTTATACTGACATGATAAAGGATGTAGTATTCTGAAGTCATTGTTACTTCCAGTTTCTAAAATGCTGTACGTTTAAACGTTTGCGTGTTTTTTTATCGGTGCGATATAATTGTCTTAAACGCATGTGTTGTTATTGTAAATATTTAAGTATCACACATTTCTTGTACAAGGTTCAATTTTTAGCTCGGCTGTTTTCGGAGAAAACCCGAGGTATTGTCATAGCCTGCTCGTTGTGTCTTTCCGCCGTCCGCCGTCCGTGTCGTGCTAAAACCTTAACATTGGCACTAAAATCATAGTGCTTCCACCTACAACTTTGAAACTGTAGCTGCACCTTGATGAGTTTTACACGCCACACCCAATTTTTGGGTCACTAGGTCAAAGGTCAAGGTCAATGTGACCTCAAAAAAATAATCTTCGGACAAGCTTTCATTTATTCAAAACTGCACCCGCAGCCGAGCGTTGGCTGCCGTTATGCGGTGCTCTTGTTTACTCTTGTTAGAAAATGTTGCTACCTATTTAACGGACCAATATTGGGTATCAAAACGTGTTTTACCTTAGTGTGTCTTTAAGTCCACTTGCAATTAGGTTGTATGACCCACATAGCTTAACATGGAAAATAACATGATGACTGTCTCTGAGTATGTGTCACAACTACAACCAGAACATCTAAACAACATAATATGAAACTCTTTGGATATATAATTGTCTAAAAATGTCGGTTTTAAAATGTCGTTTATTTACAAAAACTGCTTTCAATCCAAAACTGTCTTTTTCCCTAGATCTACTTTTTAACCCAGTGCTATACATACCTGTCCTTGTAATAACTTGTACCGATGTTTTCCAGTTTCAAGGAATGCATCGATTTCGCAAAGGGCGACAACTTCGATCTGTTTCTAGCGGTTGGCGGTGGAAGCGTTATCGATACGTGCAAGGCCGCTAACCTGTACTCGACAAAGCCCGACGCTGAGTTACTAGACTTTGTGAACGCACCGATCGGTCGAGGACTATCTATTGAACACAAGCTGAAACCACTCATCGCAGGTTTTGTCCCACATTGTATTGTGTATTGTGTGTGTAGGGGGGTGGAGGGCGGGGAGGGTGCAGGTGCACGTGTAAGTGCGTGTGTTTCAACGTTAATTAGGTCGATCCGCGCCTGAGACTGCATAATATTAGGGCCCTAAGGGTGCCCCTTTTTCCTACATGAACTAATGAACTTTACATATGGATCATGCATATAACTTCCAGTTATTCAGTTTTACTGAAATAAACTCAATTTGATGTGGTATTGTGCTTTCGATGGAAACCAGAGCATCCGGTGCAGACCCTAGGTGTCCGCATTGTTGACCAACTACCAATTTCACTTGCACCCGCACTGGGAATCGGACTCGGGTCATCGAGTTGAGAAGCGCACGTAAACTGCGCTACATAGACTTCCGTGCGAATAAAAGCAAAATAGGCCATGGGGGCATGTGCCCACACTTAGATCCTTGCACAATGCACCATCGGCACTGAGGGACATAATTGACCGCATGTTTTCATCTTAGGACACGATTAGCTTTTGATACTGATGCTGAATCCATCAGTTCATGGCGTTCAAATCTGAGACGAATGTAATAACGTGACTTATTTACTTTGCACGGTACGATGCACTGGCACTCTTTACAGGTTAAAACATCTGCGTATTCGGAAAAGAAAAGTTGGGTTGTTTGATTTTTTGTTTGCAATAATAATCGTGCATATAAAACCTAAATATGATCTACCGATTTTTTTTACATAAGATAATTTATCGAGTTGTTCAATTTACTGATGGAACACTTGAATAATTAAAATTACTATGAGCCTTGTTCTGGGAAAATTGGGCTTAATTCATGTGCTAAAGTGTCGTCCCAGATTAGCCTCTGCAGAACGTTAAGACTAATCAAGGAGACACTTTCCGCCTCAACTGGATTTTTCCTAAGAAGAGACTTCGTTTATACTCAAAATAATATAAAAGCGGGAGTGTTACCTTTTATTAGCCCGTATGGACTGCACATGATAATATGTGACAACACTTAACGCACATGCATTAAGCCCAGTTTTCTCAGAACGCGGCTCATGAACAAACAGTATTGTCTGTAGTCTGCATGCGTAATTGTGTTTTTTTTTCTTTTCACGTTAATCGTCTTTATAATGTAATCAGAGTGTTGTGTTTCATGCAACATCGTGGGCGATCTTTGAACAATAAAAACAAATTATGACACACTAAATATTTGCTTTAAGATCCACTGAATTTTACACTTAAATGTACTGAAAGAAGATCGAGACGAGTATATGATTATTTTTTTGACTTAAAAATGAACAGTTAAATAATTACCAACGGTGTTTCTTTCTGATGTTTTCAGTGCCGACGACGGCTGGGACCGGAAGTGAGACGACGGGGACGGCGGTGTTCGATTATCTGCCCATGAAGGCGAAAACAGGTTGCTGTTTGTCTGGAACTTTCTTATACATGTTTTGTATATGTTTATTTCAAATTTAGTTGTGTAACAATTGCAACATGCATAGCTGGACAAGAAAATACAATAGAGTAAAAAGGAATGTTATTTTTGCCCAAAAGAAGTCTTTAATGTGCCGTGCACGTGCAAAATACCGCCGATGTGTCGCTTTTACGGTTTTATGATTCGAATGTACATGCAGTTGCTTACGTATTGATGTTTTTTTCTGGTCTGTCTTTACGTATTTCTTTTTTTGCAAATGCTTATTTTAACGATATTGAATTACCGTCTTTATACACACGAGCCTCGCTATGGAAAAACCGGGCTTAATGCATGCGCGTAAAGTGCCGTCAAAGATTAGCCTGGGCAGTACTGTCAGGCTTATCAGAGACGACACTTCGCTTTAATTGTTGTTGTTTTTGTAAGGAATGCTCGTTTAAGCAAACATCCAGTCAAGGCGGATAGTGTCGTTGCTGATTGGCCTGCGCAGGATCATCGGCTACGACACTTAACACACATGCATTTAGCCCCGTTTCCCCAGAGCGAGGCTCATATGGGGCTTACTGGGTTACTTTCTCAGGCATAGCAAGTCGTGCATTGCGGCCGGACCTGGGGATTGTGGACCCTGAACATCTAATAACCGTCCCCGAACGGGTCGCGTGCTATAGCGGCATAGACGTGCTCTGGTAAGGGTTTATGTTACCTCACCTAATAACCGTCCATGAACGGATCGCGTGTTATAGCGGAATAGATGTAATGTTGTATGGCATAATTACCTACCTGAGCGGGTCGCGTGCTATGGCGGCATAGACGTGTTGTGGTAATGGCTCATGTGTCTTGGAGCGTAGAGCTAAGAACACACGTGATATAAGATTCTTAATGAAAACTTTCTTATTAATATCGTAACATAAATATTTATGAAATCACGGTTGCATTTAATTAATATCACTGATAATCAATTTCGTTTTCGTAGTAACGCAATGTCACTTACGTTTTTTAAAAGCATAAATGCAGAGGCCTAGTAACATTTTGAATATAAAGTCGGTGATTTTGCCGTATGAAGATATTGCTTCATAAAATCAATGATTTAAAACACCATGACCCCGTTGCTCAAAACGTTCACTACCAGTTAATGTAACAGTCTGCAAACTTCAGACCCAACCAAAAAAGTTAATTTTTAAAGCAATTATGTTATTAAACATTTTTCAAATTATTCGAGCAAACAAATATGTTTACAATTAACACAGATAGAAAAGTGTTTACAATTAAGTCACATACATAACTTGATCCAAACATTAACGGCTGATAGCTTAATGGGCCTTAAAGGTTCAGAACATCTAGGCCCAGTGCTTAAACACAGCGGTGATTTTTTCTATTCAACATGCGCGCTATTGCGGCATACTCAGTAATTTTTCTACTCCGCAGTCACGCTATTGAGGCATAGTCTTTGTTCTACCTTGCAGTCACGCTATCGAGTCTTACACAGCCAAGCCCTACAACGAGCGACGTCCCCGACCCGCGAATCCCAAACTCCGCCCCTCGTATCAGGGCAGTAACCCTATCAGCGACATGTGGTCCCTTTACGCGCTCAGACTCACCGCAAAATACATCAAGAGGTGAGTAAAGCGGGTGTCATGTTAACCCTTTTATGCCTAGTGGACTCTCTCATCCTTCTAAATTGGATCAATTTATTTCCAAAATTAGGAATGTCTAGTATATTTATTTCTATATTTAGAATATTTCTTACGGAAACTCCTTTAAGAAACAGCGCGGTATTGATGAGACGCCGCATCATGTGGCGTCTCATCTGGGTCTGCGCTTTTTGCCAAGGCCTTTTTTTCAAGACGCTAGGCATACATCGGTTAACTGCATTTCCATACATTTAATAAAGTACCGATCATTTGCCATCATTCTCCTGATTCTTGCGCCCATATCCAGCAACTAATTATTAGAATTTAAGAAAAATAAAGAATATTCTTGAGATTTAATTGTATATAACTACTTAAAAGCCAAGTTTATGATGGAAAGTAACTCTTCTAATTACTTGATTCATCATTGATATGTTAATTACATAAGCACCATTTTAACATGTATTAGTTCAAAATGCTGTTTCTTGAATCTAAGAATGTGTTGGTGAATATGGGACCTTACAAATGAAGTTTTGATAAGTAAATATCCGGTTATAATCCAATCAGCGACACGTGGCATGGATATGTTCAGACTCGCGGAAAAGTATATCAAATTTGCTTAATCAAATGACGTCTAACAGGTGTAATTAAGGTTTGAATGAGCCATTGAATATTGGTTTTGACCAGTCCAGAAGAACAAGAGGGAAACGAGGTTGTTCAGGTTGAATGCTGTTTGCTGAATCTATTTAAAGGGGCCTTTTCACGTTTGGTAAATTGACAAAATAAAAATTAAATGTTTCAGATTCGCAAATTTTCGTTGTAGTTATGATATTTGTGAGGAAACAGTAATACTGATCATTTACCATGATCTAAAATATTCATTATGTGCATCTTTTGACAATTTAAAAACCTGAAAATTATAAAGCGTTATAACGCGAAACGATTGAATAATTTTGAGAATTCTGTTGTCGCTATATTTTGTGATACTACGAGGATTGCTTATATTGAGTATGAAATACATGAACAATCGTGTGAGCACAGGTGGCCGAGTGGTCTAAGCGGTAGACTTTTACCCCAGGGCCACAGGGGTCAGTGGTGGTTCGAGCCCCGTTGAGGGTTACTTTTTTCTTTCTTTAATTTTATTCTTGGATTTTTACTTGAGTGTTTTAGATACAATGCATTTTAGATACAATGTTTACATTTATCAATATTTAATGGAAAATTTCAATACATGCCAAAATCTGTGAAAAGGCCCCTTTAAAAAATGTTTTTAATTTTATTTGCTTTTCTATGGGGCTACAAATATGTCAAAATGCGTATTGAGTGGTAAAGGGTTAATATTTTTAGCTCATCTATTTTTTGAAAAAAAATTATGAGCTATTGTCATCACCTTGGCGTCGGCGTCGGCGTTGGCGTCGGCGTCCGGTTAAGTTTTGCGTTTAGGTCCACTTTTCTCAGAAAGTATCAATGCTATTGCATTCAAACTTGGTACACTTACTAACTATCATGAGGGGACTGGGCAGGCAAAGTTAGATAACTCTGACGTGCATTTTGACAGAATTATGTGCCCTTATTATACTTAGAAAATTGAAAATTTTGGTTAAGTTTTGCGTTTAGGTCCACTTTTCTCATAAAGTATCAATGCTATGACATTCAAACTTGGTACACCTACTTACTATCATGAGGGGACTGGGCAGGCAAAGTTAGATAACTCTGGCGTGCATTTTGACAGAATTATGTGCCCTTTTTATACTTAGAAAATTGAAAATTTGGTTAAGTTTTGTGTTTAGGTCCACTTTATTCCTACAGTATCAAAGCTATTGCTTTCATACTTGCAACACTTATTAACTATCATAAGGGGACTCTGCAGGCAAAGTAATGTAACTCTGACTGGCATTTTGACAGAATTATGTGCCCTTTTTATACTTAGAAAATTGAAAATTTGGTAACTTTTTGTGTTTTGGTCCATTTTACCCATAAAGTATCATAGATATTGCTTTCATACTTGGAACACTCGCAAACTATCATAAGGGTACAGTAAAAGGACAAGTTGCATAACTCTGGTTGTCATTTTTACGGGATTATGGCCCTTTTTTGACTTAGTAACTTTGAATATATGGTTAAATTTTGTGTTTCGATCCACTTTACTTCTTAAGTATCAAGGCTATTGCTTTCAAACTTCAAATACTTTCATGCTATCATGAGGTTATTGTACCTGGCAAGTTGAATTTTACCTTGACCTTTGAATGACCTTGACTCTCAAGGTCAAATTATTAAATTTTGCTAAAATTGCCATAACTTCTTTATTTATGATTACATTTGATTGATACTTTGACAAAACTACTCTTACCTGACATACCACAATAGACTCCACCCAAAACCATCCCCTGTGCCCTCACCCCCCCCCTTCCCCACCTTTTTTTTTTTTTTTTTTTTAAGATCATCTCACAAATGACCACCACACCCTCACACTATACCCCCCCCCCCCACCCCCCCCCCAATTTTTTTTTTAACCGTTAAAATACACAAATATTAATTTTATTATTTTATGTTTGAAATACCGTCCAACCATCGCTCACAAGAACCCCCCCCCTATTTTTTTTTTAAGATCATCTCACAGATTACCACCACACCCTCACACTTTACCCCCCCCCCCCCACCCTCACACTTTACCCCCCCCCCACCCCACCCCCCCCCCAAATTTTATTTTTGTTTGAAACGGTTAAAAAACACAAATATTTATTTTTATTATTTTATGTTTGAAATACCGTCCAACCATCGCACCCAAAAATCCCCCCCCCCCGCTCCCCCCACACACCCCCCCGAATTATTTTTTTTGCGTTTTTTTTCGCATTTTTGGAAGATAATGTAATAAATTCCACACCCCCACACTATACACCCCTCTTCACTCCGCCCCTCCCTCCTTTGTGATTGAAAATGAGAGTCCCTTCACCTTTAAAAAGAAAATAGATGAGCGGTCTGCACCCGCAAGGCGGTGCTCTTGTTTAATAAGTCCTCAAACTCTTATATTCTTGTAACAATACGCTTAATAAGGTAATCATGTAGGATGCTAAATAATGGAGTCGTGTAGGGTTGCACTCTCTAACAAAAATCATCTTTTAGTCGAATGCATGTTTTTCGCTTGAGGCTTTTGTTCTGGTTTTACATTTTGGTGATATTGTCGGGTTAAGCATATGTGCTCACTACTTAATCGCTGAAATGAAAATGATGATAATGATGATAAAAGTTAGAAACCATTGTTGAAATTTAGGCTTAAAAGGGCTGCATTCAGTAAGAAAACAGCCGAAAATACGAAGGTTAAAAAACAGTCGATTTTTATTTGCGTCGAGTTCTTTATTGGTTTGTACATAACATAATTTGTTATTGCTTAAATCGTTCAGGTTAGAAAAAACGTATGAATATGGGAGTGTCTATATGCATAATTTTGCATTTGTTTTCAATTAAAGTTGTCGCTTTTACATTGAATAATATATGGAAAATATTTAGTATATTGTGACCTTTTGAATTATATATATGAAAAATATTTAGTATATTGTGACCTTCTTTCAGAGCCACGTACAACGCAGACGACTTCGAGGCTCGCTCAGCCATGCACCTCGCCAGCGCGTACGCCGGTATTGGGTTCGGAAACGCGGGCTGCCATCTCTGGTACGTATATCGTGGTGTTGTTGTTAGTTGTTTTTTGTTGGGTTTTTTTGGGGATGGGGAGGCGGGGGAGTGGATCAAATTTGGTGCCGAAATTCCCAATCTCGAAAAGTATACATGTACATGTATGTTTTTCCAAAATGACTGCCTGAAATCCCCAATTGTTGCCCCCGCCCCCGAAAAAGAAGTTTTTTTTTTTAATACATTGCAGCATTTAATTTAATTTATTTCATTTCCTTATTCAGCTCTTCAAATTTGATCTTAAATAATAAAGTAATTATAGTACAAGTGCATTCAAACCTTTTTTTTTGTATTTGTTAGCTTACACAACACAATTTTCGCAATTTTAGTGAAAACGACGCGGTATTTTTCCAACTGAAAGATACGGTGGCAAGGTGACATACACTCCTTTTTTAAATGAACTTCTCTTTGTTTATTTCTCGTGCCCAAGACTTACTATTTCGATGGAACAACTTACTTCCTCGTGGGAAAATTTACTAATCTTTTTTTCTATCTCGTTCCCTCGACTTAGTAAGTCGTTCCCACGACATAGCTAACTCGTTCCCACGAATTAGGAAGTCGTTCCCACGAGTAAGTAAGTCGTTCCCTCGAGTTAGTTTGTCGTGGGGACGATATAGAAAAAGAGAGAAATGCAATTTAAAAAGAGAGAGGAAAGAATGACATCTTTAAGCCACCGTAGAAATGCCCGGTTCCATGCAAAAAAATGATGAAAAACACTATATTTCGATAACGCGCGAATATTTTTGTGTGCATTCATGTTTATTTGTAATGCACATCGTTGCGACGCCTATCAACGAATTTACATGGCACCGACCCACTGCGCAATTACAATACACAACATCGGATCCTACGAATGGTGTGATTGTATAATATTATAACATCGGATTCTATGAGTGGTGTGATTGTATACACAACATCGGATTCTATGAGTGGTGTGATTGTATACACAACGTCGGATTCTAAGAGTGGTATGATTGTATACACAACATCGGATTCTATGAGTGGTGTGATTGTATACACAACATCGGATTCTATGAGTGGTGTGATTGTATACACAACATCGGATTCTATGAGTGGTGTGATTGTATACACAACATCGGATTCTAAGAGTGGTATGATTGTATACACAACGTCGGATTCTAAGAGTGGTGTGATTGTATACTTTAATTAGAACCTCGCTGTGGAAAAAACGGGGCTAAGGAATGTTCGTTAAGTAAAGTCGCATCAATATTTGCTTTTATTGGTGGGTTTTTTGTATAGAGGAAGTCTCGTAGCGAGAATCCAGTTAAGGGGGAGTGTCGTCCCTGATGAGCATATGCGGACTGCACATATTAAGCTGGGACGACACTTCGCAGATTCATTAAGCCCCATTTTCCCAGAGCGAGGCTATATTGTATACGCGAGACATGTAAAACAAATGTAATAGTGTCGTGTTATTTAGCTTTATTTAGAGGATATTTGTTCATGTCAGTGTAAGGTAAATGCGCCACTCGTGAAAATATATTTTCTTTGATCACTCGTGAAATAATAAACAATCTTACACTGACATGAACACATTTTCTGTTCTTTTTATGCCCCTTTTTCAAGAAAATAATTAACAGCTGTTTCCCTTTCGCTGAAAAGTTACCCGCCTGAATACATTTCAATACACAAAATGACGTCATTATACCAGCGAAATTCTCCAGTTAAACTTTGTTACAATATAAATAAACGGTGAAAAAAGCATAAAACTAAAAAAGAAATTTGTTGGATTCAATGGAATATCGTTTTTAATTCACTCGTGATCATAAAAAATATATTAATGTTGAATTAAATCTTGATATGATAATCTAAAAATAGAAAACGTAGTTCCGAAAATGTGTTATTTTCACCGGTGAAAATGTGTTATTTTCACCGGTTAAAATAACAATGTGTTTATTTTCACTGCTGTTATTTCACTGCAGAAAGGTCATATTGTATCATTAGGTATAACAGAAATAGGCATGTTGAACAAAATAATTAGTCTTGTTTTCTTTCACATGGTAAGGCTTTTTAAACATTCACATATTGCTGCATGAACAGCGCTGAAGTAAGACTTCGATCGCTGCATCTAATAGTTGGAGACAATTACGGTAAACCCATTCAATCTTGACGTTCCCTTTTTAATCCGATTACATTATCAATTTGCTAATGGATGTAATGCGGTTTAATTTTATGTCAATCCATCTTCGAATAAATCTATTTAAATGTCTAAATTGCTTAACGCGTATTTTGCTATGTTCGATAGCATTTTTTTTTAAATCAAGTGACTTGTTCTTTAAAAAACAATAGAAATGGTGTAGACACTTACAATTACTTTTATCATATATTTTTTCCTAGAGTAATTATAATATATTTCTTCATTTTTTTGTCCTATCTGTGAAAGAAACCGCTTCATTCAATCTCGCGCAATTCGAGATTTTCTAGACGCAGTGTTGTTTCCGTATCCCTTCGCTGTGACGGCGGTCTTTGCGTCCCACACGCCGCCGTTGTAATGGAATTTCCGCGGGAACTTCTGCGCTTTCTTTTCCGAGGAAAAGATTGACCTTGGCCCCAGAATACGTTCACCACGTCGGACACAACAAAAAGCGCGACACTGACCGCTATGACGACACCGGCGGTGACTCCGTAGATTGCCGACGACCGTCGGCCGTCGGGCCTGCTTACCAGACGCTGTTGATACTTTGTGGTAGATTTTGCGGGAACTGTCAAGTTACGCACGATTGCTTCTATAACCGCTGCCATATCGTCGGTTGGATCGTATGGTATTGTTCCTTCTGTCGGAACAACGTCAGCGTCGCAAGTGCAGCAGTCATCAGGTATGGATGAGAGACCGCAGGTCGGAACGTCTCTCGTATTGGACAGGACGTTGACGTTAGGGGGAGCGGTGACCACCGTCACGCTGCAACCGGACTTTATACCGTGAATGATACCGGAACTAACTGGCATACGAGTTATATTGTACGATACCGATCCATCCGTCCTCTCGATCACGTTGTGGGTACATATTGCGCCAGTTTCGTTAAACTCTACCGACACGCATTTGCTAATCTCAGAACACTGTTCTAAGCAGTTCTCTAAGGTTTGCGCGGTAAAATTTGTCTGCTGCGAGAGTCCAATCAAGTCGGCAGACGGGATGTACCGGTAGTCCACAAAGATATTTAAATGAACAAGACTTTCATAGTTGTGGCAAATGTACGGGAGTCTCGTGTTGCAGTCCTCCGCAAGAACTTCCGGTTGCAGAGACGCCGCCAGATTCGGCCAAGATGCCACTGCACATTGACTGGATTGCGAGAAAATCCCCGGTCCGTCTGTTTGAGTGCAGGTGCCGGAAGTAGCATCGTAAAAGTACCAGGCGTCCGTGTTCGGAAATGGGCGGAACGTTCCGTGCCAGAACGTCATGTTTGCATCGTTTCCGTTTACGTTACTGCTTAGTAATTCATGTCCGACGGTCGTCCACTTCATATAATCCACTGGCTGGGAAAATATACCTTTGTTATTGCCCCTAGTCAAGCACGAGAACTGTGCCTCTGGCCATGTTAATTCCTCAGCTAGAAATACTGTAAGCTCATAGGCGTTTTTGCCCAAACACGGTAGCACGTTTATGACGTCATCTGAGTGATTGGAATTTATTATCTTGTATTTACCGTCGACGAACCAAACGCACAATACTACGCCGAAGCCGTAAAGAGTAATCAAAGTCAGTGCCATCGGAAGCCTGTATCCGTCTCACTTGAAAGATTTAATGTTATGAACTATCAATCTAGTCCGAATCCGAGATATATTGGTAAATAATCCCACAGTTTCAAGGACCTAAGCTTTTATAATCGAACAGCTATCGTAGCGTTATAATTACAATATGAACACGCAAGTAATGAGATCCATTATACTATTTTTTGCGTTATATAGGTTGTATTGTTGTCATGTTCAGTCTATTGGATTGGGCCATATAAAACGTCCGGCTGCCATAATAACGCAAGAGGAGCATCGTCCGGTTCATTGGTCAAGGCTTAACAATCGCGTGCTTGACTTAAGTTTCCCTTTTCTCGTCAACCTAATTAGATCCACCGGATATCACTTCACCTAGCGCGTTTTATTATTGTTTTTCGGCCACTGGCTGCGTTGAATTGTCTGACGCACTTTTTCTTATGGTACTTCCATTATGCTGTATGGAAAGTTCACTCATACGAGGTCGTGCGAAGGACAGTGTCCCAGTTGCGTTCTGGAAAATATAGGCGTATTTAGATTCAAATTTTCCACAAAAAACAGTTGAATGAAACAAAATGCGCAGCAGCGTTCAAATGAATGCGATTTCAAGTTCTGCTTTTATTTTTTGCGAAGGTTGACAGAATACGGGCGCAATATATGTTTTGTGCTGCTGATTTTGATCAGCGCCTGAATTCATTAACTCATTTATGCATAGCGTCTAAAAAAAAAAGGCAAACAGCGAAGACCCAGATGCGACGCCGCATAATGCGGCGTCTCATCAGGGTCTGCGCTGTTTGCTTAATGGAATTTATGTAAGAAATAGTCTAAATAAAGAAATAAATATGCTAGACATCCCTAATTTTGGAAAAAAATTGATCCAATTTAGAAGGATGGGAGAGTCCACTAGGCATAAATGGGTTAAGGTTTTAACCGGGCTTAATGCACAGGCTATTCAGGTGCAATGTTTTTGCCTTAACTGGAAAGAAGGTGCCTTAAGCGAGAAAAAGATGAAAGCGGAAAGCATCGTCCCAGATTAACCTGTGCGGGCTACAAAGGCTAATCTGGGACGATACTTTACACAAATGCGTGAAGCCCCGTTTACTTTGTATTATATCTGAGGTAGTGAAACACCCGAATACTTGCGTTATATTGTATTATCATTCTCGTACATGCCCGCTTATGTACACCGTTACCCGCGTCTATTTCAGTCACGGCATGTCGTATCCGATTTCCGGTAACGTCGGCAACTACATAGAAGAAGGTTACGAACCGGATCTACCACTCATCGTGAGTCTACTGCGTTTCTTCACATATGAGCTTCGTTTTGAGAAAACCGGGTTTTATTCATGTGCGTCAAGAAAACGTCGATGTTTAGCCTGTGCAATTCACACAGACTAATCATTTTCCTTTTATAAGATTTTTGGTTTTAAGGAAGTCTCCTCTTAGCAAATATCATGTCTAGGCGGAATGTATCGTCCCTGATAAGCCTGTGCGGAATGCATACGCTAATTTGGACGACACTTAACAAAATGCACTAAACCCCGTTTCTCCAAAGCGAAGCGCCATTATGGTGGATATGTGTTTGTGAGAAGATAACGCATCATATTAGAATTTTAACTGCAGATACTTAATATTTTTATTAGATCTCGCATGAATAAACATATTTGAATGGTATCCTTTTCCATCGATGGCATTTAGAGTTATCACACACAAAAGATTCTCATATCCAGTTTATTTCATTAAAACAAGTACGTTTTACATTAAGGAAAAACTTTAATCCATCGCAGTGACCGGATTTTTCCCTGTGATATTTTAAAAATAAATATTTCACTTTTTAGCATAAATAAATTCAGATAAAGAATAACTCGTTTTGAAGACGGATTTTTTTCGACCGACTATAAAACTGCGACTCTCTGCGATTTGCATGAATTAAAAAGCAAGTAAGAGAAACATTAATAAATAATGCTTCAATTAATCATAGGACGAATTCGCTGAACAAGTAGTATATTTAACCCAGGAAGAAACGTTATAAAATTAGCACCTGTTTCCGCGTCTGTGATGTTGAAAAGTTAAATTTTAGTCCGTCTGTTCCCTTAACAGACCAGAATGTTTTAGAAAAGAACAGAACGTTTATTTACGACTTAAGCATTTACAGCTCATCGTCACAACAATATGAGCAAAAAAACAACAAATTCACATGCGTCAACAATACATGTAATTGTATACAGTAAATCAGTTATATACTAACATGGTTTAATGTGAGAACTCCAGAACAATATGAGATGACTAAATTTGCAACGAGTATTAAAATGTTATACTTGAACAATTCACATTTAAATAATTGAATAAATAAACTTTTGAAAAGATCATTTCACATCGAAAAATAATATAACATTTTTATATATCGGCAGCCCTAAGTTTAAAAGCTTTGATGCAAAAATTAGTTAGACGAATTAATACCGTTTTTTTAGTTTCATTCAGCAATTGCACAAACTTAAACATTCTTGGTCATCTTTTGTAAAAGATAGGCAAATAAGTATTTCTAAAATAACACTTGTCATCCTTTTGCAGAAAAATTGAGTCTCACTCGGGAAAAATTGAGCTTAATGCTTCTGCGTAAAATATCGTCCCATAAAAGCCTGCGCAGTTTGCACAACCTAATCAGGGACGGCAATTTCCGTCATAACTTGATTTTTGCTCAGAAGAAGCGACTTCTTTTAAACGAAACCATAAATAAATGCGGAAAGTGCTGTCCTTCGTGAGCCCGTGCATACTGCACTAATATTTTATTAAAATATTTGCGATGGTCAACAATAGAATGCCCAGCGTTTCGTTTTACTAGCATGAATGTCGTTGTTGTCGTTTTGATAGCCCCACGGCCTGTCGGTTATCGTGTCGGCCCCTGCGGTGTTCGAGTTTACTGCGCCTGCGTGTCCGCAGCGTCATCTGGAGGCAGCAGAGGCTCTAGGTAACACTTGTGGTGTTAATATCGATGTTAATGCCAACAATATTTGAGTCTCCTTCTGAAGTAAATAAATGGGTTTAATGTATGTGCGTAACAGGCTTATCAACGACGACACTTTCCGCAATATCTGGATTGTCTCTTATGAGATACTTACTTATAAGAAACATACCTTAAAAGCAAAAAGTGTCGCCCTGATAAGCCTGCGCAGACCCAGTTTGCCAAGAACGAGGCTTTTATGTATCTACATTCAGATGCGTGAGACATCATGGCGTTGACCGTATTGTCTGTGTTTGTGTCTCATTGTTTCAGTTCAATGTGTTTATTTGTCGGTCATTCGAAAATAATGACGTCACGTCCGGGTAAACAAGTTTAAAAAGGACGTTAAGTTAAAAATGGAAAATATTTAATATTTCGGTCATAAATAATGTAAATTAAACGAAAATAGTGCAGAGGAAAGCTTTAAAATTGCTCTACATTTACATGTTTAAACTATTTTCGTAAGTTATTGTTGTCGGCAAAAAATGGACAACGAAGATTCAGCGGTCGCGCAAGATAAACCGGAAGTTCATGCAAAAATCAAAGTATTTGACATTAATGAAGCTCGCCTGTTGAGAAAAAAAACTAAAAATGGAAGAGAAGGAATGAAAAATTAATAATTATGAACTTACGCCATTGAAAATCAAATCCGGCGAGGGCGAACAAGATGTTGAAGTGAGAAATTACATTTTGAATGAAAATGTAAATATGAAGAAGAAATTGAGATCTACTGAAAAGGAACCTTAGAAATTATCGAAACAAACGGAGGAACAAAACTAGTACTAAACACAGGTACTTATGAACTTTTAAAATTTGCTAGCAAAAAGTATTTTTCAGACAATGCACTTAATTAAATGTACTTATATAAACCAGCAAATGACAGAAAATCAAATAAATTGGAGCTTAGTTATTAAGTCGCGGATGAGAAGAACCACTTGTGCACGTTTAACATGTACCACACGACTTCATCATGCTCGATAAATGGTAGAAACGTGGCTCACTTCTTTGACACAGACCTTCCAAATATTCTCCAAATAATGAAAACTGACATTCAGTCAAATAATAAATCAATAAGTGAACTAAATGAATACATGAAACAGCAAATACTATCATACTTGGAGCGTAAAAAATCCCCAGCGCCCATCACCGAAAATGTCTATTACGTATGGAGTTGATGAATCTGACACGCTTCTGGACAGTAGTTGTGAACAGGACTCCCGAAAAGAAGAGAATAACACCCAAGTAGTTCATAATGCCCCCCGTGTAGAAGAGAATGCCCCACTAGTAGAAGAGCAGGGCTCCCGAACAGTAGAGGATGAATCAGTCACGGTATCTCGAGATAGAGATAGAAGCTGAAGATGAATTGACTGACGATACAAAGACTGATTTAGAAGTAGAAAATGAGGCTAGTTTTGATGTTAATTGTGCCACCCAAACAGACTCGGTAGGAAATGCCATTCTAAAGGAAATGAAGATGATGAATGAACGACTGTTAGATACAAAATTCCAAATGAACAATTTTCAACAGGAGACTAGATTGCAACTTTCGCAATTAAGAGATGAAATTGCAAGTGTTAAAAATAAAATCTCGTTAGCTAACCAGCAATCAACAGATAAAGTATAAACACTTAGTCAGAGTAAGGATAAACTCAGTAAAGACATGAAGAAAGCAAACGACGCACTTCAAAGAAAATTACAATTAGTGCATGATACTATAAAGAAAATAACCCCATCGACAGCGAATATGGCGGAACGGTTGGTACAAAATGAACGCAGTAAAAGAGCTACGACGGAAACACCACAATCAGAAAAAAGTAATAATAACGGAAGCGGACATTAAAGAAAAGAGAAAGAAAGTCTCCAACGGAACAAAAACACGATGAAAATACTGATATTGTGACACGACAGACATATCAGATAAAACTCTAATAATAGGTGACTCAATCCTAAGTAGAATTAACAGGTGTGGATTGAATAAAAATACACAAATTAAAACTCTACCAGGGCGGAAAATTAAAGACATTCGTTTAACACTGGATTCATGGGACATGTCAAAATACAAAACTGTGATAATATATATTGGTGGGAATGACATAACGGAAGGAGGAGACCCAAGAAAAGCATACCATGAGATAAAGCAACTGCTACATGCACTTAATGGACATAACTGCACTGTATACTTGTGCGCAGTTGCCCCAAGACGAGATGCAGATGTAGTTCCACTGAATTACAAATATGCGAAGAAACAGATGCGCAATCTATTGAACTGTATACATCCTTTATTTATGGAAACGGTAAAATGGCTCAACATTTGTATGGCAGCAATGGGATACATCTGCACGCTAGAGGCTGCAGTACCCTAGTGGCTAACATAAACAAAGCCGTAAACATCATACAACAGAAGACGAGCGGGCTACAAGATCGACAAGCTAATCATAGCGTAACCCTTCACTCTACTCAATCCGGAAGTACTGGTTACGTAAGTTATGCTCCTGGCCGAGGCAGTTCAAGAAACAGCAATTCACGTGACTATCAGTTGCAAACCGGAAGTTATAGCTTCAAAAATTACGCACCAGGACGAGGCACGAGAAATGGTTATTCACGTGACGGAAGAGGCAGTGTTCGGACGCAAACCGGCAGTTACGGCTACGGAGATCATGCACCAGGTCATGGCTTGAGGAATGGCGACTCACGTGACGGGCGGAATGACTATCCGACACAAACAGGAAGTAACGGTTTCCGAAATTACGCATCGAATCAAGGCTCAAGGAATGGCGATTCACCTGACGGTAGGGATTGCAAGAAGAATAATCTACATCCATATAAGAATAGTAGTATATATGGAAAACAACTAAGACATTGTGAGTACTGTCATTACAATAATCACTACACTAGTGAATGTAGACGATTGAGTTCGGCTCAGTAGGAACGCGTAGACAGACACAAACATGTACTGATACACAACAAATTTAAAGAAATTAACAAGGTTTGTGAACATTGTAATTTTAAAATTTGTATATGTAATGAATCCAAAATAGTGCTTAAATATGGTGATATAGACCGTGTCTTTGATGCCAGTATTTAAGTTTCTGATTACTCAGAACAATGTAATAATATGTCATGCAATAATAATGATGTTTCGTTCTCAAGCCCTATTGCAAATGAAAGATTACATTTTTGTGAGGATAAAGATGATTCAGCAGGGTCTACCTTACAATTTTCTAAAGAGGGACTTAATATCGTAAGTTTAAATGTTCAACACTTTTTGCCAAAACTTGATGAAATTAAGTACGTTTTGTTGTCTGAAAAATGTAATGTGGACGTTATTGGTTTTTGTGAAACATTTTTAAACGAAAATTTGTCTGATGTAAATTTTAATATTCCGAATTTTACATACATTCGTAAAGACAGAAGTCAAAAAGGGGGCGGAATCTTGCTTTATATAGGTAACCATGTACCATTTAAACATAGACCAGACTTAGAGCCTGATGAGATTGAATCTGTATGTAATGAGATATGCTTTAAAAACACAAAATCTTTTCTATTAAATTTTATCTTTCGTCCACCTTATGAGACGCAGAAATGGATATAAAAATTTGATGCATTACTTGATAAGTTTGAGGGTTTAAAAATTGTGTATCACATATTAGGTGATTTCAATTTTAAATACATTGCTAACAGCAAGTCATATGAATGCAAAATGTGGTCAAAAACTGTATTAAAGCATGGCCTCATGCAACTGATAAACACACCAACCAGAGTCACAGATAAATCGTCTTCAATAATTGATCATATATATACTAATCGAACAGACAGAGTAAGTACTACTTATGTCCCACAAATATCTATAAGCGACCACTATCCGGTATGCGTGACAAGGAAAATTAACTATAAAATCTCAAAACAAGACACTCACTGAATATTAGATATAGATGCTTTAAAAAGTTTGTAATATCTGATTTCCAATTTGATCTATCGATTGCGCAACTAAATTTAATTGAAACTGTTCACGATCCAAATATGTCCCTTCAATCTTAATATAGAATTTTGAATAGCGTTTTAAAAAAGCACGCCCCTTACAAGCAAAAGAGAATAAAAAGCACACATATGCCAAAATGGATAAACCAAGAAGTTATTAAAAGTATGCGCGATAGAGACCATTTCCGCAAAATTAAAGGCTGGGACAATTATAAACTGTTACGAAATAAAACTACGGCATTAATTCGCAAAAGCAAGAAAGAATATTACAACAATTCTGTTAAAAATGGTACTAATACGGCACATATTTGGAAAAATTTAAAAGTTATATCTAATAATGACAATGATCAAAACAGCGGAGTGAATTTAGCAAATAAAATTTTAGTGAACGGTGTGTATGTTGAGGGAAAAAGAAGGATCCTAATTGCCTTAAATGAGAATTTTACAAACATATCAAACATTGTTGATAAGCTGAAATTTCACGAAGAAAACTTCTTATTTAAAGCTACATCTCGACAAATCCTTAAAACAGCATGGATTTTCTATGAATTACATGACCCCTCTCGAAGTAAGTAAAATAATTGGCAATTTAAATGTTAACAAGGCTACGGGAATCGACGGGATCGGTGCAAATATTATAGAATACTGTGGAGAGCATATTGTTTTACCAATAACCTCGATAATAAATAATAGTATTCGTACAGGAATTGTCCCCGATTTGTTAAAAGAAGCGTATGTTCTACCAATATATAAAGGCTCAGACAGAGAGAACTGTAATAACTATCGTCCGATTTCAATTTTGCCAACTATATTCAAGATATTCGAAAGATATCTATCAAATGAATTTAAAGAATTCTTTCGTGTAACAAATGTGTTAAATAAACATCAGTCAGGCTTTAGAGAAAATCATTCTTGCCAAACAGCACTGTTTCGACTCATTTATGAGTGGCTAAAAGATATAGATAATGGTAATTGTATTGGTTCTGTTTTTTTAGATGAAAAAAGCTTTTGATTTAGTAGATCATGGAATTCTGTTGTACAAACTAAAATTTCATCACTTTTCAGATGGTACCTTGTCCCTTTTTCGTTCTTATCTTAGTCAAAGACAACAATGCGTTAAACTATGGACTAGTTTTTCTACCCCTCTAACTATTAAGAGTGGTGTCCCTCAAGGTTCTATTTTGGGCCCTCTCATGTTTCTAATTTATATAAATGATATTGGGTTTTTACTAAACCATCAGACATAGACTTGTATGCTGATGCCTCGACACTATATGCTACAGGGGCCAATCCTTAAGAAATTAAGACTAACTTACAAAATGATATTTATTCCATACAAAAATGGTGCGCCCTCAATAACATGATGATAAACCCTAATAAATCAAAATGCATGCTTATTGGCTCAAAACAAAAAATTAAGAATATCAACCTTAATCTAAAAATAGATAATAATGATATTGAGAATGTCACTAGCCATAATATTTTAGGACTTTATATCGACAAACATCTGCAATGGAAAGTACACATTGATAAAACATGCTCTAAAATAAGCAGTAAAATATCTCTGCTAAAAAAGATATCAAATTATCTCACTTGATATGAAGAAATTATTTCATAATTCATATATTCTAACCAATTTCGATTATTGTTGTACGATCTGGGGCAACGCTAATAAAACCAATTTAACAAAATTGAATGTTTTACAAAAACGCGCAGCAAAAGTAATTCTACAAAAGCCAAATAGAACACCATCCAAAGATTTGTTTTTACAGCTTAATTGGCTCTCATTTAATAATAGATGTAAATACCACACGGCAATCTTAATATGTAAATGTGTCAACAATCAGACTCCGGAATATTTAAATGATATTATAACTTTTTCTCAAAATCACAACTTTAACTTAAGATCTGCCACCCATAACTATATTGTTAATACCAAAGCAAATACATGTTATAAGAAACGAGCTTTTCATACCATAGCATGAATATCTGTAACAGTATACTAATTGGATTACGAATGGCATGCTCTATCGCTGCTTTTAAAAGGCAATATAAAGCACATTTATTTTCTAAACAATGATATGTCATGTTATTTTCTAATCAATGTTATTTCATGTGTGTCTGTCTTAAAGACATAATGTGTGTTATGTATAGGTGTAAGTAAATATTGTTTGAATGTTTTACTTGTTATAGACCTATTTGCGTATGTTATTTTAAGAAGGCCACATTGTAAAAAAAGTATTGATTCGTCTGCATAATATGTATAATGTGTCATTGTCTTAATGTGTAACCTTCTGTAAATAAGCTTTAATTATTATTATTAAGTAATGTGCTTCAATTTATAATATGTACTTGCCTGAAAGATTATGTTTGCTTCTTTGTCTGCATGTCGTCATTTATTTGCCAGCTCTTATAACGTATTTGCCATATACTAAGCTCGCATATTTTTGACGTTACACACAATATTGTGCTTCGACGTCAATTTCCTAATTCATGAAAACGTGTGAGTTCCTTCGTTTACTGATATTGCATTACTTGAGTGCCCCTACTCCTATCTGATTAACTTTCTAGACTCAAGAAATTTTGCACAAATTTCGAATTTTAGCTGCATTTTTTAGCTATACTCATTTACGGGAAGATACTTTATTTTGTTGTGGTATAGTGTGCTGTGGTAGGAAATCGGAGTACCCTAATTTAACCCCTTCTTGTCAGATACATGGACTAGCCACTTAGATCACATGAAAGTGATGATTGGCGTCGCACTGGAGTGCGGCGACTAGTATGTAATGCATTTGTTTACGCTCATGGGAGGAGAAGTTATTTTACGGACCAATGTATATATTTTTGTTTTAAGAATATCTTGCATAGTGGTGATTTTTTGTGTACATTTGTGTTAATAAGTACTGCATTTGTGCCTATTACATTTATTACAACATTTATTGCCAATAATGCAAAGCTAATTGTTTTAATTAATAACTGATCCACAACTGATCACAGGGGAAAGATCACAGGGACGGGGAAAATACGCGAAACTTTCTGGTTTTGCATAAAAACAAATGATGTTTTGTATAAAAACAAAACATAATCAAAATATATTTATTTTGTGGTTTTTCTAATTTGCTTATTAAGTGGAGAATCAATGTAGTACGATATTTGACGACCTATCGCGCAAGCAAGTTTATTAGAAGGCGTGGTGATACGAAAACGTACAATGTTTTAGTTTATTAATAGACATAATATAACGATCGCTATGCACAACTTCACCAAATAGCAGTACATAAGTGAATGTCAGCCGGAATAGCTCAGTTGGGAGAGCGTTAGACTGAAGTTGTTTACGCAACAGTCATCTAAAGGCCCACGGTTCGATCCTGGGTTCCGGCACGAACGAAACAGTTCGGCGGCTGCCAATTTTTTCAGTCAGGTTAATTAATATAATAAATCTTAATTTTATGTAGACGTTTTAAAATCCATTTTACTACAATTGGACATTTTTATTAAAATTAATGGACGCAACGTGGTGACAACGTTAATTAAAATTTCTTTCATCACTTAAATATCTTATAAAAATACACGTGTTTTTATATTAACATATAAATGCAAACAACACATCTATTATCCATGTATTTTTATGGTTGTCTATCATTGGCCCTAAGTACTATCCCTACCACATATAGAGCACGAAGCGCGACACGTATTATTGATTGTAACAATTAGTTCCGATAAAGGAAGCAGCCGCTTATCAAAGAGGAGCAGTGCCCCAGCAATCCGTTTCCCTAGAGTCAAGCACTCCTCGGAATTTTTTTAAGAACCACATATAGAGCGCGACACGTATTACTATCCAGATGGTATGGGCCCTTTAGCATTATCCGACCATTACGTCCATAGTTATCTTCCTTAGAATTTGAGATATTTTGAAATCCTTGTTCGAAGTCGCAAATTTTCATCCGATTGTTCCCAAACTTGCACAGTTTTTTTTTTATCACAGAGGACCCAACCAAAACTCTGTATGAGCAATATCGGACCATAAGTTCAGAATTATGTATCTTTGAATTTAAAAATAAAAGTGAAAAACTGCTTGGTTAGATGATTATGTCAACATTTTTCATCAGATTCTTTCCAAACTTACAGTGTCTTCATATCAATGAGCATTTTTACCTCATTTAAAATGAGAAACATCGGGACAATAAGTCCAGATTTTTTCTATTAAATTTGACAAAATAAACAATTTCCACTTGTTTAAAAAGATTTCACAACTTTCGTCTGAATCTTTCCAAACTTGTTAAGTGTTTTTTTATATCAGTATTACTCGAACCCTATTGAAAATGATGAATATCTATTATGATCTTTTACTGAATTTCAAAGTATTGTGAAATGCAGCATCTTTATTCAATTTACAGTTTTCATTTAATTTTTTTCTCAAACTTTTACAGTGTTTTCATATCAATGAGTACTCAAACCCTATCGTAAATGAGCAATGTAAGAATAAGTTCAGAATCATCTCCCCTTGAAATTGAGAAAACATATGAAAGAACGCTTACATGATGAAGCAGATTTGTTAAAACCTACACAGTTCTGTTCCATTAATGAAAACTGCACACGGATGTAAGTAAAAAAAGGAAACAAATGTAAATAAAATGAACTATGAAATATTTGGGGGTTACAACACAAAATCATAGGTAATGGTTATTTGGTGGTTAAAACACAACATCATAAATAATGGTTATTTGGGGGTTATAACACAAAATCATAGATAATGGTTATACCAGTATCTTTTTCTATTTTGTTTAAAATAATCGGCCAATATACTAATATTTACAGTACAAAAAAAAATCCTTCCATGTAACTTCATTAAGAGCCTTTTACACTGAAATTCCCGACGCCCTTTGATGCTTTGCATCAATACTTATCTTGTACATTAAATTTGATGAAAACCGGCAGTATTTAAATTGACTCGCATGAATAAAGCTCTCTCTGTCTGTTTTAATGAGGGGTGCAATAGATTATAAAATAACGGTTAACCTATATTTGTTACAGCTTAATTAATCGCTGAATTGCAAAACTTACAAATATTTTAGTATACTTTCAATGTCATTTATTTCGCACATGTACTGTCTTGCAGAACAAAGGTTATTTATGGCATCTTATGTTGCTCTAAAAAGCGACCATATGAGTCGCGTTCTGAGAAAACTGGGCATAATGCATGTGCGTAAAGTATCGTCTCAGATTAGCTTGTACAGTCCGCACATTCTAATTAGGACCGACACTTTCCGCTGTTATGGTATTTTTAGTTTCAAGGAAGTCCTCCCCCCCCCCCCCCTTACCGAAAATCAAGTTTAGGCTAATCTGGTACGACACTTTACGCACATGCATTATGCCCAGTTTTCTCAGAACACGACTCATATGATGTTCGTGATTTGTTAAATGTATAATAAATAATCCATCTAAAGATTTGCAGATGTGTGTTTGATTTTGTATTTAATAATAAATGTTTAATGGTAAACCGAGGTCTTTGAAATGTTCCAATCATGTCGAAAACTTCATTGATCTTTTCTCACGTCTTCTACCTTACGGTTTCATTAGGAGCTGACGTCAGCAAGGTGCGCGCAGAGGATGCCGGGAAGGTGCTTACTGACACGCTGCGCGGTCTGCTAGTCGAACTGAAAGTGCCCAACGGATTGAAGGCGCTCGGGTACGACACGGACTGCATTCCAACGATGGTGGGCGGAACTATGCCGCAGGTGAGTCATAATGACATTTGTTAAGTGTATATGGGCTGTAAGAATCCATTAGGGCATAACAACAACAAAGCACAAACAAGGGGAAAACGATTCGGAGATATGTGTTCTGTCTTATTCTTCTCAAAGTAAGACTTATTAAACGTCTTTGATAATCTTCAGCAATAGCTACTATGAACGTCATACTTTTTCTGACGCCCTTAGAGATTTCGCTCATAAAACACCAACATAGGTGCGCGTTTAATTCGGCTTTCACAAGTTTATGCTTTAATAACGATAAATGTTTGTATTGAATATTTATGCTCCCCTTCGAAGAAGAGGGGGTATATTGCTTTGCTCATGTCGGTCGGTCGGTCGGTAGGTCGGTCGGTCGGTCGGTCCGTCCACCAGGTGGTTGTCAGACGATAACTCAAGAACGCTTGGGCCTAGAATCATGAAACTTCATAGGTACATTGATCATGACTTGCAGATGACCCCTATTGATTTTGAGGTCACAAGGTCAAAGGTCAAGGTCACGGTGACCCGAAATAGTAAAATGGTTTCCGGATGATAACTCAAGAACGCATACGCCTAGGATCATGAAACTTGATGGGTAGATTGATCATGACTCGCAGATGACCCTTATTGATTTTAAGGTCACTAGGTCAAAGGTCAAGGTCACGGTGACCCGAAATAGTAAAATGGTTTCCGGATGATAACTCAAGAACGCATACTCCTAGGATCATGAAACTTCATAGGTAGATTGATCATGACTCGCAGATGACCCCTATTGATTTTGAGGTCACTAGTTCAAAGGTCAAGGTCACGGTGACCCGAAATAGTAAAATGATTTTCGGATGATAATTCAAGAACGCATATGCCTAGGATCATGAAACTTTATAGGTAGATTGATCATGACTCGCAGATGACCCCTATTGATGTTCAGGTCACTAGGTCAAAGGTCAAGGTCACAGTGACCCGAAATAGTAAAATGATTTTCGGATGATAACTCAAGAACGCATATGCCTAGGAATATGAAACTTCATAGGTAGATTGATCATGACTCGCAGATGACCCCTATTGATTTTGAGGTCACAAGGTCAAAGGTCAAGGTCACGGTGACCCGAAATAGTAAAATGATTTTCTGATGATAACTCAAGAACGCTTTTGCCTTGGATCATGACACTTCATAGGTACATTGATCGTGACTTGCAGATGACCCCTATTTATTTTTAGGTCACTAGGTCAAAGGTCAAGGTCACAGTGACAAAAGTCGTATTCACACAATGGCTGCCAGTACAACGGACAGCCCATATGGGGGGCATGCATGTTTTACAAACAGCCCTTGTTTTTTAGGATAATGTAGATGTTGAAAAGCTCAGAATTTATTTATTTATTTTTTTGGAGGGGGGGGGGGGTATATTGGAGAAACTCTGTCTTGGTCTGTTGGTCGGTCTATCCGCAGGAAATGTAAACAGTTTTTATAAAAAAAATACATTTCTTAAGCGTCCTTCTTGAATCTTGAAAATGTCACGACCATGAAGTTTCGATGTGCAAGACTTTCCAAGCAAAATGTTTCACACGTGCTGAGTTATGTGTTGTTTAATTAAGCCATTTTAATGAAAAAAGCATAAATTGTACAATGTTTTTGGAGAGAACTACTGCGGCATTTCTGAAGCGTTAAGCTGGTGTGACAAAATGTGCTCCTAAAGATATTAAATAAAAATTTGAAATATGTAATAACCATTAAGTGACAGACATTTTAACCCGTGCTGTGATCCAATAAAGGGGCGAATCTACTTTTCCCCCCTTAATTTATAAATTTATCAAAACACTGCAAATGTCTTTTCTCCGATATTTATTTTATGTAAATTATGTTAAATTGATAAAAGAAGCGAGAAAGAAGGTATACAATGTCAAACAATACTTTATTAAATCGTACTCCCCTTAATAAAAATTACCTACTTCAATGACAATTTCATTACACCACAGTCCGTAATAGGTAGTGCACAGAGTAGTAGTTCGAAGGAAGCGGCATTTAAAGGTTGTGTTTGCCTATATGTTTCACGCGTCCGACTTGGTGACGTCTCGTGCTTCAGTCATAACTTTGCCATATATTGATAGATTTTGAAATAACGTGCAACACATTTCCACCATAAGACAGCGTGTCGCGGTAAACCTCCGTCAACCTCACAGGTCAAGGTCACACAGTGAGGTCGTAAGTCCGATTTGGCCTTAAAAGAGCTTGACAATTCCCCTCTCAACTTAACAAAATGAAAAACAACATAAGACGACCTGTCGCGTGTTATATCCGTCTTCCTACTCAAAATTCATGATTACACTTAGAGGTCAAAGGTAAATTTCTACTTGACGGAAATGCAATCCATATTGGTGTAAAACTTGTCTCCCTTTAAAGATCAAAATTCAGCCATAAAATAACTTGTCCGAGGTGTAACTGTGTCATTCATTATGCTGTTTTAAAACAATTTACCACTTATGGCCACCATGAGAAGACGGCATTTATTGTGTAAAACATTCCTGCATACTTCAGATGTCAAGGTCACACTTTGAGGTTTAAGGCCAAATTTTGAAATAAAAATAACTTTATTTTCCGGTTATTTACCTTGTCATTAATCATTCTAAAAATAACTACCACGAGCTTATTGAGTGCCCCTTTAATCATCCGTCAAATTACCTCAAAGGTCAAGGTCATTTTTAGAGGTAAAACGCCGACTTTCTCCATTAATAGCTTGTTTGTGACATAAGCCACGTTTTAAGATAAAATCGGAATGATTGGGCATTCGTGTCAAATGGACACGTGTCATGCTGTTATTATAACAAATGAATATTTAAGGCGTGTTCTGAGAAAACTGTGCATAATGCATGTGCGTAGAGTGTCGTCCCATACTAGCCTGTGCAGTCCGCACAGGCTAATCAGGGACGACACTTTCCGCTTAATTGGATTTTTGCTAAGAAGATACTTCATTTAAACGAAAAATGTTATAAAAGCGGAAAGCGTCGTCCCTGATTAGCATGTGCGGTTACACAGGCTAATCTGGGACGACACTTAACGCACATGCATTATGCCCAGTTTTCTCAGAATACGACTAATTTTATCAAGCATTTTTAAAAGCGAAACGAGACATATAATCAGCGATTTTTTCCTTCTTTATAAAATACCGGTAAACGGCACTTTCCCAAGTACGAAAAAACTACAAATTTCCCAATTGCTGTCCCAAAAATTCCCAATTTAAGGTTAAAAAAAAAAAATTGTGAAAAATGCAACATTTTGTTAGTTTCCCTATGCAGCTCTATGGTTTGAACCTAGGTAAATATAATATTGACAGCTTGAAAACACTTAGTTATCAATTTTAAAGTATTTGGAATCATAAAATTAAATTCACCAATTTCCCAATTTGAGGGTTTCACGACTCGATTTTTCCCGATTTTCAGGTTTTCACGACTCAATTTTTCCCAATTGGACCGGTACGGGTACTTTTCCCAATTGGACAAACAAAATCGCTGTATAAGTTAAGCTACCATTTAATGAATCCCCTTTGAAAGATAATCATATGTTTGAAATTATTGTATCGTAATTCCCGTCGAGATACCCCTTTAAGTCATGAGTAATGTGCCCTTAAATTTATTTAGTCATTTGTTAGGCAGAATCATGAAATTTGTTAATTTTGCGGTGTGAAATTCTTGTATATTTCTCGAGCGATCAAATCGATGCTTGAAATATGACTAACGCATGACATTAAGATGTTCAAACCACAATTTTATTGTTCAGTGCTTCACCTCAATCATAAGAATGTTTGTTGAAATTAACTAAATATGTAATTTAAAATGATCAACACAATTTTAATACCCGTCCCATTAATATGCTATAGAGCAATGTTTATTGTGGAAGCTGCATACAACCGTGTAAAGCGATTGTCGATCACCTGTAGTAACTCATGTTTGTCCTAGTGATCTGGAAACTTTAAAAGTGATACTACGAATAGTGTAGAGTACATATGACTAAAACATAATGTTTTTGAAAAGAATATTTTGTACGTTATTAGGTAAACGAAGACACGCTGGCATCATCGAGCATTTTAGAAATGCAAGATTGTCACCAAGATTGCCGCAAAAGCAAGAATATATAAAATAATATATACTTTGTGCTGAAAATGAACAAGAACATCGATATTTTCGTAAAGACTTTTCTATAAATTACGATGGTTGTATTTGTGTTTCATTATTATTATTATTATTATTTTAATATTATCTCTTTAAAACCGTTGACATAACGAACATCTTCCAATCGAAAGTGGCTTTCGCCGACATTTTGACCGTATATATTAAAGTATAGTATTCATTCCCCCCCCCCCCCGCCCCCCTCACCCCCTCTTCGGCACGGAGCCATATGTGTACACAACGTAAATTCATCATCAAAGTGGTATGCCTACCTCAACTGTTCTTACATCCTCGTATATTTAAATGAGGACGAACGTATATTACTATTGTATCGAATGCCAAACTCCGAGAATGTAAACGCCCAACTAAGACTAGTATTGGTGAAAACAAGCTTGTATATTAAGATGCTGCGTGTCATTAAGATATTAAATATTACTCAGTAATATAGATCGATAAAGGTAAAACTTGAGTAAGACATCTTCAACGAACCAAATGCCTGTAAATATTATAACCATCGGGTAATAATCAGTTAAAAAGTTTAGGTATACATTTGTTTGTAGGTTTGTGACTTCGATTGTTTAGCTGTATGATATGTGTCACAGCATTTCATTATAACTCAACACCTTTTTTAACCATAGTCCTTTTAGAACGGATTTATATGTGCGGTAAACCTTTTTTGCAATCACGTTATCTTTAAGAAGTAAAACTGCTCCGGGCGCAACTTCTAGAATTGTTTATGTTTACTAAATTTATCATATACCTAATTTGGGGAAACACATTACCGTTCCATAAGGGTAGTTGGATTCAACACATTTATGCAGCAGTGACCAACATATAATATTGGAATAACATATATAATATTGGAATACTCATGGTCAAAATGGCAGCGAACGTCGCCAGTTTTGTTACTAAAACACGTCATCTACGTTAGCGCGATCACATTCGTTAAACGGGAGTTAAGGTGGATATCCTAAAAGGTATGTCTCATGATGGCGGCACAGTAGAGTTCACGTTCACATGACCTTTCCCGGAGCCAATCAAATTGTTGCCTTCAGAAACTTATGGTATAAACCATACAAAATCTACGCAAAAATGCCCACGAATGTTGGCGGACCAATAACCCCCAAATACACCTCCCTATTTATTGGTATCCACATGAAAGTTAACTGCACGTTAATCATTCAAATGGGGCAGTGGGGAAAACATAAACCTTCTATCTATGCTGTGCTACAAGCAATTTCAGTGGACGCAGCGAGACCGATATTCTTATTGTTTCTAGGAAGGTCATGTGAACATGACTTATTTGACAATGTCCTTAAATGCTCACAACATTTGGATATGAGTGTAATAGAATTCGTTCGGATATGCTGTAAATATAATTAATTTTTTTGGCTTCCGTTTATTGCAGCATCGCCTTATCAAGCTGTCTCCACGTGACGTCAACGAGGAACAGATGCACGAACTCTTCGCCAAATCTATGACTATTTACTGACCACGTGTTAACAACTATTTATTGACCACGTGACAAAATACTATTTTCCGACCACGTGTCAACAACTATTTGCTTACATCTTAACACAATTCTATTTACTGACCACGTGTCAACAACTATTTACTGACCACGCGTCAATGACTAGTAACTACCAACGTGGCAAATGATTTTTTACTGACCACGTACAAAAAACTATTTACTGACCACGTTGAACAACGTTTCACTTAGCACGTGTGCCGACACGACTACTCAATGACCACGTGTCAACAGCTAGTTACTTACCACGTGTCACACGACTATTTTCTGACCACGTGTCTTACGACTATTTAATGACCACATGTGACATAGCCATTTAATAATCACGCCTTACATTATCATGTAGCAAGTATCGACGCACATATATCACGTGTTTCCGCCAAAAAACGCACGTGACAAAACAGAAGGAAAGAGAAATAACTGAGCCCGAAGACAAAGTCATAGGCGGAAATGGTTCGACAAACAAATCATTACATTTAAATGCATCATTTTGATCTACGCGTAATTTAGATTTACTTTCAATTTAAGAAAACGCAAATCGTGTACTTGAATGCATGTATATCAAGGAGGATTCGGTTGAATGGCTGGTTTGATTAAACAGTATTTTAGTCATGTGCTTTTGTGAAATGTTTTTTATATATGAATTACAAAGACGATATTGTCGTCCATTGTTAGTTCATGTGTGTTTGTTAGGTGTCTGTATTCTGTTATATGTGTTTATGCATATACAAGTATTCCGATATACTTTCGGACATTCACATAAATATCGAACCTTGGGCGGCGTTACTATTTATTTGAACACCTACCCCACTACATATGTTTAGTTCATGTACTGTACCCGCACGAATGCTACCATGTATCGTTTAGTATATAGAGTGCACGTGTACGAACAAGAAAGTCCTGTCGCTGACCGTGCTTGAAGAAAGATGCCGCCTAGAAGCATCGATAAGGGCCTACACAAATGGGTCAGGGGGCTGTTTTATAAACGATCGTACGACAATTTTAACTATCTTAATAAGAAGACGAACTAGTTCGTTATGCTCGTCAAAGATATACGGCCTTGAGATGCCAATGTAATTAATTAATTACTGAATTAATTATGTTATCTTGAGTATTCAATTGTTATAAATAATGAATATAATTATGAATATAACCATTTATTTTCCGACCCTTTGCCGCCGGAGGCTTAGACAATTTTGAGAATAAGGCCATATAATGGTGCATCTTGAAGTATGGCGACCATCAATTAGAAATCCTTTCGTTGAAATAGTTAAAGTATTTTTATGAAAATAAGGCCATAAAACACAAGCATATAGTGATATTGAAAAGTAAATCAGCCCAAGTAATTAAAATTTACACTGAAATAAATTCAAACACAAATCAAATTCAAGCCCCACATCATTAAAGCGGTCGCCAGACAACTCGCCCCAAAGCTAACTCGACCCAAGACAATGCCCCAAAATTATATAGTATGGATTTTGGTGCTAGTTAAGTTTCATATAAGTGACATAAACCATACATTAATAACGTAATATACTTTTCTTGTCGTTTAAAGTTGGCATTGAGTCTGAGTGTGCTCACATTTTATTGTGATAAATATCATCCCCCCCCCCCCCCCCCCCCCTCCGAACCGCTGTGATTATCATTACAAATAGTAATGTGATTTTATGTTTCATTATTATTACATTCATAAAAAGTAACACAGTATGTGTTAATACCGTGAGTCGTGTTCTGAGAAAACTGGGCATAATGCATGTGCGTAAAGTGACGCCACTTTCCGCCTTAATTATATTTTTCCCAAAAAGAGACATTTTCTAAACGAAAAATGTCCTAAAGCGGAAAGTGTTGTCCCTGATTAGCTTGTGCGGACTGCACAGGCTAATCTGTGCCGACACTTAACGCACAAGCATAATGCCCAGTTTTCTCAAAACGCGGCTCCCGTGTTTCTAGTCAATTTATATTTATTTGAATTTATTTTGAATCATTATTTAAATGTTAATACACGTTACAATAACTATAGTACATTTTATAATGTCTTATTTGTATGGAACAGCTCATGTGTATTATATTATACAGATTCATGCATTCATGTAAAACACAAACGTGAACACTTTTACCGACAATGCAATTTATAAAGAAAAAAACGTTAATATTTATTGTTTGCTGCACTTGTCTCGCGGATTTACGGGTAATACAACTTTTACCGTGTCACACAAATATTAGTTACTGTTAATCTCATACTGATCAACATTCCGAGAACACTTTAAATAAGAAAACACGGCCTCGTTGAATCTTGTTATTTGTCTCTTATGCACATTATCTGACAAAGCTTTTCCATGATTTCCGAGAGACAAATATTGTTCCCACATTGGTTTAAAGGGACTATGATAACTAACGTGTATTCATAGATATAACAATGTAAGGAATAAAATATAGAAATACTTCTTTTTACTTAGACAAGTCTTAACCAAACATAGCACAATACCAAATGGTAAATGTTAAATTTAAACAACACAATCACTGAAAATGCTTTTATAAATAAATACAAAACAGATGTCAACATCACGGTTAATTAACCAAGGGCAATTGTGAAGTTACCTATAAACACATATATCAAGTGTGGGTTATTCTCCATTTACTATTTAAGAAATAGAAAACCTCACTGAGGGCCCTATGGCAGAAAAGTGACCAGCCAGGCAGCCCCAAATAGTATATGGACCGAAGCCGAAGGCTGAGGTCCATATACTATTTGGGGCTGCCTGGCTGGTCACTATTCTGCCATTGGACCTGAAGTGATGTTTTTTAATTCTTATATTATATCGAACATGTGTGTGCAGATAAATGTCAATAGAAATAAAAATAAATAACACAATATAAATTCCTTCAATACTTTTCAGTATCTATTAATTATATGTACCGTATTATTGTTGTGCGCGAGTTGTCTCCCTTCATAAGTTTGACACGGAAAAAATCGCTTCTTTATACAAAATTCTGTTTATTGTAAAGCATTTCATATATTGAGATACATTTTTATATAGAGATAACTACTTATATCACAGAAATAATGTTGCAAAACATTGATATCAAATATAGCATTTAATTTTTGTATTTTTTAACATGTGATTAATAATAAAAACACACTCGTGACCTTCCAAACGAATCGTGACTATAAATAATAAGTACATTATTATTGTTGTACGCGAGTTGTCTCCCTGCAAAATTTGGACACGGAAAAATTCGCTTCTTTATACAAAACAAATTTTTATTGTAAAAAAATTCACATATTGAGATACATTTTATATAAAGATATCTGCTTTCATTACAGACAACATGCTGCGAAATGTTATGCCAAATATAGCATTTAATTTTTGTATTTTTTAAGATGTGATTAATAATTTAAAAAAACACACTCTTGTAACCTGCCAAATTACTCGTGCGTTTACCCTAAATATATGAAGCGAAAATCTCCACATTTCGAAACTTACACAAATGTTACAAATAAGGAACACTTTAAGCGGGCACTATTACATGCGCGCGCATCTTTACAGGGCACTATTCAAAATAGCGCCCGCTGACTATGCGCGCGCATCTTTACAGGGCACTATTCAAAATAACGGACCTGTGAAGTTTATATACGTAAAGAAGAAACAAATTTATGTGAGGTATAATATTTGCGGAGATAAGTTGTTTGGAGAAAAAATGAGGGGTCATATTCCATAATGATATTAAGTCATTATTACTTGTTCAAATCTTCAGGGTTGTACATTTACTTTCTAAATAAGCAAATAACCAACATGTTTGCATTTTATCACCTAAAATTGTAATGAGGCTGAAATTGTTATGTATAACAATTACATGTTCTTACTCGTTTCAGCGTGATACGCATTTTGCCAAGTTAAGATTAAGAATAAAATATAAATCTGTATGCTACGGGTTTACAACCGGCATTGTTCCTAACGTTTAATCATACCCAATCTGAACCGCACAAAACGATATTGAAAAATGTTGCCTTTTAATGCAATACGTATAGTTGTTCTATTTTGCAAACACTTGCTAAGCAGATTTGTGTTAACCCTGGGTAGGTAAGCAACTTACAAAAATATTTTTTAACATAAATATTATTGTATTACATTCGACAGTACCTTAAAAAACATATATCTGACTATTTTACAAGACAATTATTTATAAATTTAGTACGGTTATGTAAAATGTTGACATTTCAGAAAAGGGTAACCAACTCGTATTTTAAAATAATGTCATGTTCAAATACTGCTAACATGAAATGATATCCGTTGCATTACTTATTCTTTGCTTATACAAAATCATTTATTTATGATAAAAACAACATTGCCAATATGAATCCCTTTTTAATGTCAAAGTCACTTTAAATCAGCTATTATGAAAAGATAATTATTTGTTTTATTTAGAGTTCGTTTAAATCATTAGATGAAATGCCAAGTCTTAAAGAAGGTAGTATTTTTTATTCATTAACTTTGAAGTGTTCCCGAATCGACTGAACGCCTTTCGGAATTCCACCGAGGTTGCTTATCGTTCCCTTCTTTCCTTTGTGCGGAGCCCTTATGTCAAACTCATGGTCTCTGAAACATAAGTGTTTGTAGCATAGAGAGAGAAATCCAAAAACTGCAATTAAATTTAAATAATGCGTTATGATGTTCCCGAAGGATGATATATAGTCTTTGCACCGTCTGTCGGTCTGTACGTCTGTCCATACTTGTGTTTCCGGTCCATATCTTTGGGCATGGCCTGAATAAAGCAAATGTATGATTCCTAATTTGCAGGTTTAACACATAATTTATGATGCAGTAAGATGCTAAATAGCAAAGAAATAGCGTATTTACACAGCAATTAGCATAATACTCCCACACAAGCAGTATATCGGAATAATAACCAAAATGCAAAACTGGGTTAAAAGTCGCGGAAACCATGTGTTTACATTTCAGTCTCGATTTCTTAACAATGAGGGAATTATGAACAAAATAATAACGTCCCGTTGAAAGTATATATCAATACGATATTAAGGGCAGAGTGTGGACAGAAAGTAAAGAGTATATGTACAGGTAGCAGACCACGGTAGACACTCTCTCGGAGCCGCGGACGCCTTCTTGATCTCCACCACGCTCAATTAAAAAAAACAACGAACCTGCAATCATAAAAACACATTCACTGCACACAAGTAGTCTGAAACTTATATTTAAGATACAAAAAGAGCATATGGAACCTTTACAGGTGATACTATTGACAAAAATGAAAGAATGGCAGGGCCGCAAACAGGGGCTTTACAATCAACTTTTTACAGAGTACGAAAGTGGCTGGGGACGAATAAAAGGTAATGATAGCCTGCTTTTGGAATGATTTTTTTACACGCAAAACATAGCACAACCCATCAAACCATGAATAAATACCACGTATCCAGGTGGTTTTCACGCAATACTTCACAGCGTGACCCTACTAGAGATTCCAGCTTAAAAAGAACCCAAAATACAATATGCCTACTGCAGTTGTCCTTCTGAGTAACAAAGAACACAACAACAAGAGGTCTTGACCCCACAGTTTCGCCTTTGAAAATGGTCATATTCGTAGGATTTTATGCAATTTGGGGGTACAATTAGACCTATTAACCTCAAATTTGAAATTGAAACCTACCCTTTACCAATATTTTACTTTTTGACCGGGGCCAATTCGCATATTTCTGCTTCCTACCGTGTACTGCTACCATAAATAAAGAAATTACGATGTTATAATTCTTTATTTGATATGGGTATGGCGAAGATGGACTTGCGCCGATTTCGCCAACAGTTGAACTACCGAAAAGTTATTAAATTACTAAAAATGTGTTGGGGTACTCATTACTTACCGTCAACACCGCCACACATAGACTCAGATTTGTACCTCAGTTGGTCAACTTTCAGTGTAGGAATGATGAGGAAGACAATTGCCAAGATGGTAGCAGAAGCGGACAAAGAAAAGAACAGAGTCAGTCTAGATGAAATGAAAACTATCGTCAATAGCCTGTTAAGATCTAAACGGCCGAAGGACAGCTACATGTACATGTAAAATTATTTGTTCAATCAAGGGATTCCACCGCATGCCATAACCAAATTGCCCCTGTGAGAATCCGACCAAACGGCTTAACACATCCTCCAGGAACGTAGGGACCACCAACCACTGGGTGAAAATTAATGACCCGAACATTTGAGTTTGCAAGAGAAGTTGTACGTATAGGTGGAGGCTCTGCACAAGATCAGCCCTTTAATCTAGTAATGTAGCTCAAAATAATTATATTCTATGATATTTAATTTATTTATTTTTGCACAAGTTTGCATAATAATGCGAAAGACCTAATAAAGTTCAAGTTTAAGAACACCATTGAATTGTGATGAAATTATTTGACAACATGTATTTAAATAATAGCGATACATGACTATCACTGAAATTTAATCATGAAGAACTTACAAAATATTTGAAAACAATAAGAAAAAGCAAAATGCAAAATTGCGGGGATGTCACTTGGCGTAATGTACTCTGCCCAATTAATCGGAAGCTCAACTACCGCCATGTTTGCACCACGTGACTCAATCGAACGAACTGTTCCCGCGAAATGTCTGCGGGCGGCGTACGCTACCGGCGTCCTCTCGGAGGTGCCTTTTTTCTCCATGTTGAACCCTTTTGCCAACAGCAGTTCTTTAACGGCGACATCGCCCCTAAGGCACGCAATGTGGAGCGGACTGCACCCTCAAGGCAAACCTTCCGGTCGCCCTATAGTTTAATGCCCGTCCACATTAGCACTTAGAAATACCTTCAGTAACTTCAACGAACCTTGTAATGCGCATGCGTGAAGTGGTGTCCATCCGTCGACTTCCGTTTTCTGAAACTGCGATGCGAAACTACGACGCTCCTTCATCAGTCTCTTCATCACGCGTATTTATTAAGACTTGTTTTTATGCATGCGCGCTAAGACCATGGCAGAACCTTCAGTGGCAGTCGACATTTTGGCTGGCGTTATTTGAATTTCACCGGTAATAATTGGTTACAACGTTATGTGCTGTAATGAATCTTTAACAGTTTTTGATTATATTATTGAACAATTATCGGAAGTATCAGTTTGTACCATACCACTACATTGATATCTGCCTGATGTAACGCTTTCTAATTATTTTTATATCACGTTAATGTGAAGTTGTTATAGCAGTCAATGTTTAGAGGTAGGTCATATCACTCGGCATCAACTATAATGTCATTAGTTTTGATAATAGAATCAAATTCAACAAACCAAACAATTTGAAATTAAGATTTAATTTATTTTAGACACAATTAGCAACACAACAAACACAAATATTGTACAAATATTAAGTGCAAAGTGTCCATGCCGAAATTAAACATGTTAGAACCATTTTATGGAATCGTATATGGTACACTCTGATGCTGTGATGATGTCAACATTCTATGACGGCATGATATGAAAAGGTGTCATGGCGTAAAAAAATAACTCATCGTGTCGACTAAAACTATGATGGCAAGTCATTTTCACAAGAGTATGACGCCAACAATTATGTTGATTTGTCGACTTAGATCATGTCGACCAAATGTTGTTTCGGGAAAAGCCGGAAACATTTGTGTAAACGTCGAGACGTTAACTTAATGTCGTTACGGCGAGTAAAATTAAGGGGGAAAAACAACAAAACTATGACGACAAACCATGTTATTTCACAGTAAGTCGATATAAACTAATCCGACATGACCATAATATTGGGGTGTATCATATACGCTTCCGTAGGCAAGTCATTTTCACAAGATCACGACGCCAAACATTATGTTGATTTGTCGACTTAGATCATGTCGACCAACATTTTTTTCGGAGAAAACCGGAAACATTTACTTCGAGACTTTAACTTAATGTCGTTATGGCGAATAACCTACAAAACTATGACGACATACCTTGTTATTTCACAGTAAGTCGATATAAACTAATCCGGCATGACCATATTATTGGGGTGTACCATATACGCTTCCGTACCCTTTCGATGTCTTATATAAAAGACTCGACATAAATAAAACAAAGATTCGACAAGCCTCGCAGTGCTTTTACTCTTAGTCTCTCCAGACATATTACATAACCATTGGGCAGCAACCTCTTATTCTCTATCTATCAGGGTTAAAATGTACAAGTATTCAAATCCTTGGTTATTCAAGAAGTTAATTACTAATATGATAAATGGTTAACATTAAAAAATCTTACATGAGAATAAAATGTGCATATTTTATAAATAAACGAGACGAAACGTTAAAAAGATATGAACGAGTGTCGTCACGCGCACCTATAAAGTTAAAACTTCGCCCACTGGTTGGTGAAAAGTAGTGGCATTTGTATTCATATTCGTATTTGCGTTTTTATATCCGCGGAGAGTAAAGGTTGACATAATCAAAGTTCAAATTAACAATTATTTAATTCATTTTATATTATTTTTTAATATTTAATATATATCTTTTATAATTACATGTATGTTTGTAGTGGGATCATACTTAAATTAGATTTTAACACTAAGAAATAATAAAATATAACATGATATTTTGACCAATTTACTTTGCCCGCTAGTTGAAAAAAGGTGGTGATATTGATTAGCGCGTAAGGCCAACATAATCATATTAAATATTAACGATAATTCAGTTTATTGAAAATCATTTTAAAATTGGTGCCTTAATAAAACATTTGTATAAAAGAAAAAAAGAAGAATCAATACTCTCATTCCTGATACATTTCTCTATACGTACCCATGTGCACATATGCTTACATATTTAGCAGCGTTCTGAGAAAACTGGGCTTAATGCATGTGCGTAAAGTGTCATCCCAGATTAGTCTGTGCAGTCCGCGCAGGCTAATCAGGGACGACACTTTCCGCCTAAACTTGATTTTCGGTAAGGAGGGACTTCCTTGAAACTCAAAATACTAGTACCATAAAAGCGGAAAGTGTCGTCCCTGATTAGCCTGTGTGGAAGCACAGGCTAATCTGAGACGACACTTTACGCACATGCATTATGCCCAGTTTTCTCGGAACACGACTCATATGAACTCATGTAGTACAAACCTATACTCTTTTAACTCATTCACAAATAAAACGTATGTAGAGATTCCACTCTCATAAAGTATTAATCAGATGCCGAAAATTGAAATCTATTCAATAGAGTGAATTTTCGTGGTTAGTAAAATGACTTTCGTTGACATGTACATTCGGATGTGGAATACTGATTTTGGAATTTGCGTCGGTCATTTGTCGATGTGTTTGTGTTAAATTCGTATATTGATAAAGAATTTAACGAAATCCCACGAGATCAACGACAGTTAATCTCTTACGAATAGTACTGATTTTACAAGTGATTCAAAAGTGTTAAATGAGATCACATTTTTCACACTGTTTTGTTTAGATTAACAAGGGATAATGGGAACGCATTTCTCACACAATCACATTTCGATTCGTATGTTCTGTTCTGTTTGGTTCAATGATATTTCGATTCGCATGTGATAAATGGGAGTGCAGTTCTCACACAATCATATGTAGATTCACATGTGATAAACGTAAACGAGATCCCATTTCCTACACAATCATGTTTTTGTAATTGTATGTCCTCTTTATACCGATATAAGAAACATGTATATTGACAAATTCTATTATAACCGACCTAGTATGCATAAATTTATTCTTTTGTTAACAAACACTAAAACCAAAGTCCTAAATAAACTCGCAATATATTGTAAAAATGCTTTTAAAATGAGAACTGATAAATTAAATGCAAACGGTGAGTGATATGATGGCCGAAGTGCATTTGTAACACCTTTTTATGTACTATTTTGGTCACTTTCGCATTACTATGCATGTGATTATTGCTTACATATTGTCAGTTATGTATATGTAACGATGAATTGGAAATGTTATATGAATAAACTTTCTGTTCTGTTCTGTTCATGCTAAGATTCACATGCGATAAATGGGATCCCATTTCTCACACAATCATGTTTATATTCACAAGTGATACATTGGATCACATGTTTTACACAATCATTAAGATTCGCATGTGATAAATGGAAACGCATTTCACACACAATCATGTTTAGATTCACGTGTGATAAATGGATTTGATCCCATGTGCCACTTTCGTAAATTTAGAGAAAGGTAATTGCCAACAGTGGACTTCATTTGATGAATTCATAATACTTTGATTTATTGGTTTAAAACAACCCTTGTCCTTCCTGTGATATGTGAATATTACGTGCTCGACTTCAATACATGTCAACCACGAGATAACGTTATTCACAGATGCTAAAATATTCAGTATCGGTAAAAATGTCCTATAGTATAACACGCAATGAACTTAAATGTCTTCATAATCAGGCTGTTAATATATCTACTTTTTTTCAAAAGTAAAAACTAATTTAACTCCTCTTTGTATATTGAAGTGTCTTTTAACTCCTACAAGATATATTAGTAACAAGCGATTCGAATTCCTGTAAATCGGTCTATGTTATCAGTACCTAATTGTCATTTGTGTATGTAACTGCATTCTTTTTTAAATAACGTGAACACATTGCTTCGTGCGAATAAAATTACAAAACATATCATGGGGATGTCGTAAACGATTTTAAGATTAATTTCATTGAACTATTGAGAAATACACGCACATTTTACTTAATTTCTTTGCTCGCCAACAGTCTATCTACGATGCAAGATTGTTTTGATTTTGTATCATGATATTGTCATCTATGAAGAAACGAAATGTAAACATGCCTATACTGCCTAATGGAAGCAACGCCTCTGTAAGTAGGGTGACAGTTCGGTTTGTTGGAACCCATCTGGTATGATGTCTAATACTCCGTATTCTCGTGGGATCAAATACGTGTCGCAGGATTTGAAACACGCTGACATCGGACTTTATTAAAAAAAATATCGTCTGTTTGCGTGATTTCTCAGTAAATAATACATGTTTGGTTTCCATTACAGAATATACCGTCTTTTCGTTGTTCACAGGAAGTCGATATAAATTGATCCGGCATGATCATATTATTGAGGTGTACCATATACGCTTCCGTAATTTTGCGACACAAATTTTATCAAAAATCTTCTGTCCACGTATTTGTCGTATCACAACATGCAACATGTCTAGTTATGTAGCTTATAATAATGAGGTTTAAGGATAATTATATATTTTTTCGCATAATAATACGAAAGTACGAAACAAAGTTAAAACACAAAAGTGGATCATGACAAAATAGTTAAGCAACAGCTATTCGAATATTAGCTATACATGACAATCACTGTAATTTTAATATGAAACATTAACGCTATAAAACAATAGTAAAAACATTAGAAATGGCAACAGCTATTCGAATATTAGCTATACATGACAATCACTGTAATTTTAATATGAAACAATAACAATATGAAGCAATAGTTAAAAACATTAGAAATGGCAACAGCTATTCGAATATTAGCTATGCATGACAACCACTGTAATTTTATTATGAAACATTAACAATATGAAGCAATAGGAAAACAACAATAGAAATGGCAACAGCTATTCGAATATTAGCTATACATGACAATCACTGTAATTTTAATATGAAACATTAAAGGGATCTTTTCACGTTTTGGTAAATTGACAAAATTGAAAAAAGTTGTATCAGATTTGCAAATTTTCGTTTTAGTTATGATATTTGTCAGGAAACAGTAATATTGCACATTAAACATGGTCTAATATAGCCATTATATGCATCTTTTGACGATTTAAAAACCTGAAAATTATAAAGCGTTGCAACGCGAAACGATTAAATAATTTGGAGAGTTCTGTTGTTGTCGTTTAATTTTGTAAAACTACGAAGATTGCTTATATAGAGAATAAAATACATCTCTCATGTATACTTGGCAGGATGGCCGAGCGATCTAATTGGTTTTACTCCAGGACTCCGGGGGTCACTGGTTCGAGCCCTGATGCGGGCTATTTTTTTTTAAAATTTTATTCTTGATTTTTTACTGGAGCTTTTTAAATCCAATGTTTAAATTTATCAATATAAAGCATTTCATGACAAACTTCAAAGCATGCCAAAATCTGTGAAAATGCCCCTTTAACAATATGAAGGAATGGTTAAAAACATTATAAAAAGCAAAATTTTTTGGAAGTTACTTGAGGCGTAATGCACTCTGCCCAATTCACCGGAAGCTCCACTACTGCCATGTTTGCTCCACGTGACTCAAGCAGATGAACTGCCCTCAAGTGTCGTCTACGGGCGGCGTACGTTACCGGCGTCCTGCCGGAAGCGTCCTTTGCCTCCATGTTCGACCCTTTCGACAACAGCAATTCTATGACGGCGACATCGCCCCTAAGACACGCCATGTGGAGCGGACTGCACCCTCCAGGGAGCCCTTCCGGTTTCCCCATAGTTATATTCATGTCCACATTAGCACTAAGAAATACCTTCAGTAACTTCAAAGAACCTTGTAATGCGCATGCGTGAAGTGGTGTCCATCCATCAACTTCCGTTGCGAGCACCTGAGATGCGAAACTACGGCGCTCCTTTATCAGTCTCTTCATCACGCGTATTAATTTGGACTCGTTTTCTCGCATGCGCGCTAAAACCATGACAGCACCTTCAGTGGCAGTCGACATTTTTGCTGGCGTTATTTTCGTTTCACCTAAACAGATTGGTGACACAACATTATCGAACAGAAATCGTTTTACTGATCTTGGAAGTACCTGTTAATATGGTTGATCATTTGTGGATAATAACACGACTTGTAAAATCAAACTGTTCATTGGACGCAAACTAAAAATAATAAGATGCATAGTTAAACTAATACACTTTTACATGATATATAAACGCCTTGACGAGTTAAATGTACGCCACGCACACCTGCAATAGAGACCAAGGTGATGATATTCGTATAACCGCGTAAAGTAAAGGTTGACTTAATCATAGTTTATATTATCAATAAGTCTTATAATTAACTCATTTATGCCTAGTGGACTCTCCCATCCTTCTTAATTGGATCAATTTGTTTCCAAAATAAGGGATGTCTAGTAGACTTATTTCTATATTTAGAATATTTCTTACAGAAATTCCTTTAAGCAAACAGCGTCTCATCTGGGTCTACGCTGTTTGCCAAGGACTTGTTCTAGACGCTAGGCATAAATGTGTTAATCATATTCACAATGAGTCTTTTAATTAAATATTATTTCATTAATTGATGCCTTGATAACACATTATTGTAAAAATAAAATTGAATTTTGAAGATTTATATTTTTTTATTAATAATTTTTACTGATCACAAGGAATAGTACACAATGTAGGTGCTCGATGTTTATGTGGCAACCATAAATATATAATTATATTGTTGACACATCTTCGCGACCATTATTTTTAGAAGTAAAAAGACTTATTAATCGATCTTTTTTTTCAGAATAAGCGAAAATAAATCTACGTAAATAAAAACGGTTGAAAATAAACGACAAACAGATTGATTCAATACAAACAACTTAGAAAAACTTACTGGAACAGGTATATGCCAGAACAATCGTGCAGTACTTATTCGACACAAACTAGAAGTTTCTTGATAATTTACAAATGTCTTTAATTTATTAAAGTTTGTACAAGTAACCTTTTAAAACATAAACTATCACCACAGTATTTCTCTTGTTATGCTCTAGTGTACACAGACGTTTACACTTGAAAACATCAGTATAGTATATACTAGTCCAAACACAGTGACACTACTCATAAAACGGATGTTAACTATTTTGTGTATCCTCCCTACGTATATACCATTGACGTTCTATGTGAGAAATGCTTTAAAGTATCGCAACTCTGACACTATTTGTTCTGTTTGTTTCTTCATAAAATCCCGTTTAAAGAGGATGCGAAAAAAGTAATTACGTCAATTCTACTGTTGTATAGTGACTGTCTTTAATCAATTGGTATCACATGTTATGATGCAGATATACATAGAACATTAAATGATTGTGAATTCGTTTGTTTTGACCGATTTTGGCGTTGTTTGTTAGTTTTGGTAGGCAAAATGTCCATTAAACGAATCCTGCAACGTTGTTTTAAAAATAATTATGGGAGAATAATCATGCTTAAAATAGATTTTTAGAATTGTACACTGTAGACATTGAAATAAATATTCATAGACGGCGATTGAAAAAACATTTAAAAAAACAACACGGAAAATACAAGTTACAGTGTATGCTATGACATGTACACACTCACTGTTTTTTTTAAACGTGTATTTTGAATCGTGAACGCATTACACAATCTGAGTTTGAAATGGTTCGTTTGAATTATTCCAAACATATAATATAGCAACTTCGACTTTGCCACATATCGGGGAACCAATCAATATCATCAAAAGGCAATATTTGCTATGAGAACTAAATAAGTACTTTATATCATCAATTAAGTGAAAAAAGTGCATGAACATAAGGTTTTAAAAATATTTTGTGATGTATCTCTCATATTCTTTTATTGATATTTCAGTGCGACAAAACAACCATTGTATCTTAACAGTCTAATCGAATTTATTTTTATATTTCGTTGACTCTTCAATTTGCACAGACAAAATAAAAAACAACAAATACACATTCAAACGCACATAACAAATACTCACATGCGTTTTTTAAAATTCTCTCCACAACTGCACTGGCTAACTGAAATTACAAGCACCGTAACAGGAACCAATATTTTCATTCCTGATAACCTTCCCTATGCGTCTACATGTGCACATATGCTAACATCTGAATGTCTGCAGTACCAGAAAGTGCTCCGCTTTAATTATTCACCAAGCCAAAGTCCGTGGAGATCTCTTCTCTCCCACTCTAAGCTTATTAAGTGTTGAACAGATACTGTACAATCATTTATATTCAATGACATGAAATTTCGTCTAAACAATACCTTTTCGTGGATTTCTGATTTTTTTTTGAAAAAATAGAAATTTGCGTCGGTCATATTCCAATGTGTCTGTGTTTAATTCATCGATCGGTCAACCCTCAAAAGAAACGAAAATTAATATCTTCCGAAAAATACTGATAGTACGGTATTATTGAAATGCACCGACCGACTAACGCCATGCTCATTCAATCCTTCATACATGGCGTAGCTAAGAAACGGAAAGTGAATGGGCACTGAATGATTACATTTCTCACAAATGACCATTTGCAGACTCGCATGTAAATGGCATCACGTTTCTCACACGCCATCTTTAGATTTCATGTGATGAATGGCAGCACATTTCTCACAAATTATATAAAAACTTGCCTGTGATAAATGTTTTGGATCGTATCTGCCACTTTCGTTAGTGCAAAGAATCTGTGAATAGCCCATAACGGCCTGTGTTTTATGAACACATAATAGTATGATTTCATTGCATTCAAAACAACCTGTATGCTTAGACATGTATAAAATACTTTATCAGCTTTCGTACATGTGAACGATGAGTTAATATTATTCACAGATGTTAACATAATCATAACTGTAGAAAATGTTATACATCGCGTATAGTGCTTGCGAAGTTGACACTGGAAATGCGATACAACGCTTATAATGCTTGTGATGTTGACACTGAATATGCCTTATAACGGTTATAGTGCTTGCGATGTTAACACTGAAAGCGTCATACAGCGCTTATAGTGCTTGTGATGTTAACACTGAAAATATCATACAACGCTTATAGTGCTTGTGATGTTAACACTGAAAATGTCATACAGCGCTTATAGTGCTTGTGATGTTAACACTGAAAATATCATACAACGCTTATAGTGCTTGTGATGTTAACACTGAAAATGTCATACAACGCTTATAGTGCGTCTGATGTTCATACTAAAAACACCATACAACGCTTATAGTGCTTTTGATCTTAACACCAAAATGCCATACAACGCTTTAAGTGCTTTTGATGCTGACACTGAAATGTTATACAACGCTTATAGTGCTTGCGATGTTGACACGGAAAATGTCATACAACGTTTATAGTGCTTGTGATGTTGTATGCATGTATGTATTTCTTTTGACCTTGCAGTCAAGGATAACCCATTTAGTGCAAGCACTCATTTCCAATGGTGCGATACCTAGCTCTTTGAGAATATTTCCCTTGGTTCTTTTACGTGCTCAGTGTATAGAACCGATACACGCCAGAACTACCTGGGTTTCATACCAGTACATCTCTAGTTGGGTGGGAAACACTTGAAGCATTTCTGAAATTTCCAGTGCCCCGGCCAGGAATTGAACCGGGGACCTCTGGAATGGTAGACCAGTGTGTTACTACTAGACCACCGCACCACCCTGTTGACACTGAAATTTATAAAACGCTAATAGTGCATGTGATGTTGACACTCAAAATATCATTCAACGCTTTAGTGCTTGTAATGTTGACATAAATACGATTCATTGTTCTGTGTTATACGCTACATCGTTCTGTGTTATACGAGTCACCGTTGTGTGTTATGCGATTCATCGTTGTGTGTTATACGACATATCGTTCTGTGTTACACGATTCGTCGTTCTGTGTTAAACGATTCATCGGCCTGTGTTATCCGCAATGAATTGCCACAGATGTATGTATCTGCATTTTTACTAACGGGAAAAAAATGCATCAAGCGAAATAAAACATATCATGTGACTGCCGTTGACGATATTCGGATTTATTTTAAAGAATTATGAAGAAATACCGAATCATTATACTTTATTGAAATAAATAACTCGTATTATGGTAATATAAAAAATGCTTCGATTATATGCGTGAAATTATTTTATTTTCTCGTCAAATGTCTTTATACGATGCACGCACTTTTTCTATTTTTTATTATATCTGTTATTCATCTGTGCAGAATAAAAATGAACATGCTTAAAGAAGCAACGCCTCTGTAAGTTGGTTGACAGTGCGATGCATAACCCCATCTGGTATGGTGTCTAATACTTGTATTCTCGCGGGATCAAATACGTGGAGCAGAATTGAACACATGCTGATATCTGACTTTATAACTAAAATATATAGCGTCTGCTTGCTAGATTTCTCATTTACGTGTTACGTTTTTCGGTTTGCGTTCTCCAAAACAAATATAAATCAATGAGCTGAAGGCACCGAGGTTATTCTCTATTGCATAATCTTAGATGCAACTCAATTTTCAAAATTATGTTATAGCTTTTTTATCGGAAATTTAAAATAAGCACGACCCAGTAAATGTATAAAGAGTGTGTCTAAGCGCACAGGTCGATATGTGCGTGCAATGTTTATCATCCTATTTATGTTATAGAGATAACTTAGACGAAATAACAGCAGCATGTCCTTTTAGACGTTCTGAAAGCATAGAAAATGTGATGAAAATGGTATAATGAGAACCAGTTAATATAAAATAACATTTGCATTCACATTAAATGAACATTGGTAGAATATCGAATACCTATCATACTAAGAATATAATTTCATGATGGACATTCCCTTTATAAACTTTTTTGACACCATATAAGTTAAAATGTACATTATGACCTTAAATGACCTTTACATTACGCTAGAATGCCAGAATGAATACATTCGAATATTTCATAGGCTGATTCGAGAGAAATCCTCTGAACTGTGGCTACATCACTGTGTCTGTGCACAGCGTAAAGGATGTAACATGGTTCAGTGTGAGGAATGCCGGACTACTCTCTGAATGTTCAAACGACACAAATTGTGACCCAGTTACAATTACGCGTTAAAATCCACCTCGCCGAATTCTAGGGTCTGCGATCGGTCACTAAATCGTTAGGGGAAGACATAATCGGGTCTTAAACTAAACAAAAGTAAATGTACTGTGCTACGAGTAGGTAAATTAAAACAAAGTAATGTTCAATATAAAAAAGAAATGAAATTTCATTGGACATCCGATGAAGCCACAACGTTAGGAATTACTTTCACAAATAATGAAAAGGATACAGTTCTTAAAAACATACTACCTAAATTACAGAATTTTAAAAACTGCTTAAAATCATGGCATCACCGTAAACTTACACTAATCGGAAAAAACACAGTATTGAAAACGTTTGCACTTCCTAAACTAATTTATGTATTAACAGTCCTCCCAAATCCACCAAATGATGTTATTAACGATATAAAATCAGCAATATTTAATTTCATATGGGACGGTAAGCCTGACAAAATAAAACGAACTCTGTTAATTCAATCTGTAGAAAATGGAGGTATCCAATTAACGAACATTGACTCATTCTTGAATGCAATCAAATGCAGCTGGGTTAAAAGATACCTAGATAATACCAATACGAGTACATGGAAACTATTCTACCAGAAAATCCTAAAAAAATATGGTGACTCTTTACTCTTTGAATGTAACATCAACAATACTATCCTACATGAAATTGCAAACGAAAACATATTTCTGTCTGATGTTCTATCAGCATGGAGTGATGTCACTCATAATCTAGAAACCCAAAACAGCAGTAAAACTATTTTATGGAACAATAAAGACATAACTTCAAACAATAAGACGTTTTTCTATAAAGATTGGTTTGAACGAAGCATAAAATATGTCGACCAATTATATGACTACAGAATTAAGGATTTCTACTCTTTTGATAATATATGCTACATATACGGAATACCTTCAAATAATTTTCTGAAATACTACACACTAATCAAAAGCATACCCATACATATTAAATCTGAAATCAATACAAATAATACACCATGTACTCAAACAACATTTGTAGAAAACATACTTGGAAGAAAAAACAAAACAAATAAAATATTTTACACACTACAAATTAAAAACCCTACAGAAAACTCCAAAATCCAAAATAAATGGCAAGTCCTTTTTGGAGAAAATGAACTTAATTGGAAACACATATTTACCATGCCATATAAAGCAACTATTGAAAGCACACTGAGAAATTTTCAATATAAATACATCCATAGAATTATAGCTACAAATAAATATCTCTTTAAATGCAAATTATCTAACTCAAATCTGTGTGACTTCTGCAGTGAAAACATTGAAACTATAGAACATCTTTTCTGGGAGTGCAAACACATCCAGCCTATTTGGAATCAATTAATATCTTTTCTTGAACAACATCAACTAAACGTTAAACTATCTTTCTTAAATGTAAGTTTCGGAATTAACTCATTGAAATCAATAGACTGTAATAATATTGTGAATTTTATGGTTATATTGATGAAATATTTTATCTTAAACATGAAGTACAAAAAACAAGTACCAAATTTTAATTGTTTTGTCCATAGTCTTAAACTAAAAATCCAGATTGAGAAAGAAATAGCCCTCAGAAATGACACATTACAAATCTTTGAACAAAAATGGAATCGGATTAAATTCTCATAATGTTTTGTCCACTTATATACATTTCACTCTAATGCTAGTTTATCTCTCTAAAATAGTTTTGTTTATTTTTTTTATTATTATTTTTTTTTTCAATCTGACAAGACCATTGTGAATATGCAACAAAACACACAAGCCCAGTATGCTTTCTTCCGCCTTTACACAACTTATCATTTTTCATAACTATTCCTCTGTTGTTCTTTTCTTTTCTCTCTAAAAAAATATATATTATATTAGCATATCTTGTATAACATGTCTGAACTTTATTGCTTTGTACAATCACTATGTTGTATGATCATATACATGTTTACATTGTATGTATGATATTGAATAAAAAAAAAAAAAAAAAAAAAAAAAGAAAAAAAAAAGACATAATTGACTATCGATTAACACGATTTGCTTTCAAAATCAGAATACAAACACTACCGAAATATAATAGGCTCACGATAGGAGGGAAATCGTTTCATTATATAACCACAAATGTTTGCCACACTGGGTCTGCAAGTCTGGAAATCGTTCCTTAACAGTCTACCATAATTTGCCAGTTTGCTATATTTGCTATTTTGAATTTAATTTTATATCGAAAGGCATTGTGCTAAAATATGCCATTTAAAATACGCAATGAGACCCGCGACATGCTAAAATAGGTATTATGTCATATGCGCCCATCTAGCTATAGCCCGCCCAGTCTGCGCTTCTTGCAGTCTGGTCAGGAGATAGATACATAATGAGACCATAAAACATTGAGTGATTTTATAGCGGACAGCATCGCCTCTGAGCAGACTCCTCAAATGCGCAGGCTGGGTTTGAGATACGCTGACTGGAACGCCATAGGACTCATCGCATGACGCGGCTATGAAAGTGTGATTTGAATGTGTCGGAAGAATACTGCGTGATAATCAAATATTAATATACGATATATTTCGATTGTGAAGGAAGAAACTCATGCGGTGAATATGCAAAATTGTTAAATACAAACAATATAGTTAAAATTTTGTTTTCCATTTAATCATTTTCAAACGTACATTTTATAACTTTATTTCAAAGTCAGCATTTACGCTTACGGTAATATATTTTTAAAAATTATTTCTTGATACATTTAGTAGTTTTTAAATACGGTTTTAGCGATTATAAACATTTTGTCGCTGTCAAAAGTATACATGTAGTTATTGGTGAATTCATGTTCAACGTTTTATAAATTGATAAATTGATAACTGTGAATATAAACGAACTGTACCTTATGGGTGCTTACACAGGTGGTTAGCGTGTGGCTATGATATTAACTAGTGAAAACATCATTTTGAATGATAAATAATCATATTTTAACTAAAAATCAACTTTTCTGAAGAAAAAAAAAATTCACTCTCAAATATATATTTAACAAGGTATGCATCTCAAAATTAGCCTAAAACGGGGTGCATCGCTTTGAACAGCCATATCTTCATCAATTGTGCAGCGATTTTCACGATCTCGGTCTTATTCAACGCAGAAATGAATTTCCTTTCTGGAAATGTATATGTCTTGCAATATTTTTACAAATGCTGGGTCAACTTTTAAGAAATAACACGGGTCATGCGTGTAGTGTATCGTGTTATTTCTTAAAAGTTGACCCAGCATTTGTAAAAATATTGCAAGACATATACATTTCCAGAAAGGAAATTCATTTCTGCGTTGAATAAGACCGAGATCGTGAAAATCGCTACACAATTGATGAAGATATGGTTGTTCAAAGCGGTGCACCCCGTTTTGGGGTGATTTTGAGTTGCATACCTTGTTATATATATATTTGAGAGTGAATTTTTTGCATACCTTGTTATATATATATTTGATAGTGAATTTTTTTTCCAGAAAAGTTAATTTTTCGTTATAATATGATTATTTATCATTCAAAATGATGTTTTCACTAATTAATATCATAGCCACACGCTAACCACCTGTGGGTGCTTATAAATGTCAGTTCACAACGCCACTGAAACGTTGCCCATTTACAACTAAGAATTTGAGATCAAATTTCTCCAATGTCTACGGTAAATATAAAAATATACATCAGTTGAATGACATCTAATGAGCTCAATAATGGGTTTGCTGAAAAACGCATTGCGTGTCGCCTGTTTTAACAACAGATTAGGCTTTTCGGATCTCTTCTTCTTCTTCTTCTTCTTTTATAATAATGGCTATGTTCAATACTGATACATTATGGCCATGCGTGGGGGGTTAAAAAGAAATAGATTGATAGGTTTCCCGAGTTACTCAATCCACTCAGAAAAATCCTATCAACAGTGATAAAAAAAGGTGCAAAACCTAACACCTTAAGCCCTTAAGACTTAAATATATACGTTTACAACTGCGCATGTGGTGAGAATATTAGTCGAGTGAAAACAGGATAAAAGCAGAATCATGTGATCTAAGGAAGGAACACTGATGTAGACAGCACTGATTTAAATCCAGGGATCGTATCAGCGCTGACTACATAAGATGGAAGTGTGTTCCATTGTACAACTGTTCTTGGAAAGAAAGAAAATTTGTGGTAATCAGCTGTACTTGGTGGTATTTGGTATGCCGTGTGATGGTGATGGCGTGAGTGTCTAATGTATGGAGTGAGATAGTGAAGGGGATTGACATCAACATGAGTATATACTATTTTATAGAACAAAATGAGTCTAGCTTGTTGTCTTCTTGATTGCAAGGTATTCCAATTCAAATCCTTAATTATATTTGTGACCGTGCCCGGTGTCTTGCTGTAATTATTTGTTACAAATCTGGCAGCTTGACGCTGAACATTTTCAATTTTATCAATATATTTCTGATGGTAAGGGTCCCACACACTAGAGCAATATTCCAAGGATGGTCTAACAATGCTGTTATATGCCGCTGCCTTAGTTTCCATTTTAGAAGAATGAATGTTTCGTTTTAAGGAACCTAAGCTCTGGCTTGCTTTACTACTAATTTTATTTACGTGAGGTGACCAGTTTAAAGTTGAGCTTACTTCAACGCCAAGATAGGTGGCTTGGTTTACAACAGACAGATGTTGATTGTGTAGAGTGTAGGCTGTTTTAATGGTTTACGGTTTCTCGTAACATGCATGATATGACATTTTTCTATGTTAAAAGACATCTTCCATTTCAGCTCCCACAATGATAGACTATCTAGATCACTCTGAAACTGAATAGTGTCAGCCAAAGTTTTTATGGATCTGAACATGACATAGTCATCCGCAAATAGACGGACGTTCGACTTCACAGACGAAGGTAGATCATTAATGTAGAGCAGAAAAAGAAGAGGCCCAAGAACTGATCCCTAAGGTACGCCAGAAATTGCAAGGGCCATGGTGGAAGTTGCCCCATCTACAACAACCTGTTGACTACGGTTACCAAGAAAAGCTTTAATCCAAGAGTGTGTAGTGCCCGTGATGCCATATTGGGCTAGTTTCAGCAACAATCTACCGTGGTGTACAACATCGAAGGCTTTGCTAAAATCCATGATGGCAACATCCATCTGGTCTCTCTGCATGGTAGAAGCTAAGTCATGGATAAAACCCACAAGTTGTGTTTCGCAAGACCGCCGGGCTCGAAAGCCATGTTGGTTGTCCACCAGGATATTAAAGTTGTCAAAATGGTCTAAGATGTTACTAACAACGATATGCTCCGGCAATTTACAAGCAATACATGTTAATGAGACTCGTCTATAATTACTAGCTTGGTACTTTTTACCTTTTTTTAAAAATAGGAGCTACAAAAGCCATGGACCAGTCAGAATGGACAGAACCAGAAATAAGTGATTTGACAAAAAGAATTGTAAAAATAGGTGCAATTTCATTTGCACATTCCCGTAAGATTCTGGGTTCGATTTGGTCTGGTCCTGCAGCCTTGTAAGGATTCAGTTTGAGTAGGCGTTTCTTAACACCATTTACCGTAATATTAATTGATGGCATGTTTTTATACGGGCTATTACCAAGATCTGGATATGTGCTGTTTGTGTCATTAGTAAAAACAGAAGAAAATTTGTTTATTTAAGACTTCAGCTTTTTCCTTGGGGTTAGATTTTAAGACCCCATCATCCCTCAAAGGTGCTACACCAAAGGAGTCATTTTTTAAGCTTTTTATGAACCCCCAAAAACGTTTAGTGGTCCCATGTTTATGTTCTGTTACATCACATATTATGTTGTTCATGTAGTCCCAGTAAGAGTTACGAATTTTCTTTTGTATGGATGATCTGATCTTCTTAATTTTTGGAAGTAAAGTGTAATTTTTAGTCTTTTTCATTTTGCTATAAGTCCGGTCACGTTTTTTCATTAGCTTTTTAATGTCAGAATTCAGCCATAGTAGATGCTGCTTGCCAGAAACAGTTTTAGTTGGTATGTATTTTTCAACAAGTGTGTTAAGACAGACTTTGAATTTGTCCCAAAGCTGCTGGACATTCATATCATTAATATTGTTTATATCTATAAGATTTATTAAACCAGTTTTGATTTCCGACCAGTTAGCCTTGTCAAACAGAAGTATTTTCCGTTTCTCTTTCCGATTTATTCTAGAAGAAGATAAAATATCAACAAAAGGGATGCAGTGATCACTCAAACCTGGGATGACCTTAACTGATTCGGCTAAAGAAGAATTAGACAAGAAAAACAGGTCAAGACATTTCTTAGTGGTATCAGATAGTCTTGTTGGTTCATCAACTATTTGGTCTAATGAATGAGTATCTGCAAAGTTTAAAATTTTGTTACATTCTTCTGGGTGTGAAGCATTAGAGTCTACAGTTTTATTTTTCCAATTGATTTCCCCAAGGTTAAAATCGCCCCCAATTAGGGTTGTACTATTTAATTTATCAGTCAGTCAGTCTTGTGTTTGAGCTTTTTCGGTTCTTAAAAGAAGCGCTCTCGATTGAACTTGACCCCTTGTATATTTCTGAAACATATCATATTTTGACAGGGATGAAAATAAAAACATATTGCAGACTTATTCTTATTTTTAGAAAGATGTTGTTTACTCAAATATTGTGGGTACGAAACTCGACGTACTCGAATCGAATTTTATGCAGCATTAGCTCCCTTGTCACTTCTTTAAAATCAAAATGGCTGACGAAGCAGAAGATTTGTCACCAGAACAAACGGAAAAGTTAATTCAGTTTCAGGTATTTAATAATTTGTCCTGGTAATTTTGTATTGCTGACCAGACTTATATTATACAGATCTCTGCATAATTTGTATACTTATGAGGTTCTTATACTATTTATAATATCGTTTTTGTTTTATTTTATCACTATGTCATGTCTATTTTTTGAAATGTGTCATTTCAGTTTAATCATTAATATTAAAATTGATGCGCATTTGACAGAAAAACCTATATGTTACTAAAATGTGTGCAATTATTGTTCGTTTTCAAATTACAGGAAAGTTGTATGAACTTGCACCTTAGCTAAAGAAACTTCAGCGTACAGTTTATTACGCTGAAGCTAACCCCGTATCGAAAGTCAACCAGAGTCGTAACATATTTATGTCACGCTATAAATCAAAGAAAGCTCATTTTCTTGGATACATTTCTACATATATTAGTGAATGAATATAAATTACTGCATCGAGGAATGTTTTAAGGTTCAGATGTTTCAAATGCATCTTACATTAGATGAAAATAACTCTCATCAGTCTGAAATTCACAATTTTGACGCCATTGTTGCTTTGTCACGTGACGAGTTTTCATTTGGATACTTTCGGATAAACCATGACATTTTATGCTGAAATTGTAAACATAACTTTCGTTTTCTGAAATCTATTATTTGTGATTAACAACTTACGTCTGGTGGATTATAAGACTGATTTCATTGTGAATCAGGTAGTTTTATATAATATTTACTTTGACTTTGTATTGACACTACAATTTGTTTACAAAATAAGCCAGAATAATTAAAATACCGGGAAATGTCATTCTGAATTTGAAAACACTTGACCACATGGTTTGTTACTAAAAATAGAAATAACGTCATATGACCGTGAAATCTCGGGAGATTCGCATTTCAAGAAAGTCTGTCACATCGCTGTTTTTCTCGATATGTATGAGCAGAATAGATACATTTTAAATGTTTAAGATAGTTTTTTGTGAAAGAATATATCAGTTAAATGTGAAAAATGTTAATCTTTCCAATCAAGTGGTTGATTTGGGCCAACAACTGCATTTAAAAGCTGTTTTGGACCGGTCTTTGTTAACTGTCAACTTTTCGGGAATTTCTGGTTGACTTTCCTAATGGGGTTGGTCCATAACTATAAAGTCGCGCCAGTCAAAAATCATAAAAAGCGACATTTAAAGTTATGGAAGCCAGAACTACTTGCACCTATGCATGTATCTATGCCTTTTCTGGTGTTCACTCAGTTGGGACGATTTTAATGCAATCAGTGCACAGGTGGAAGTAACGTACCCAGGATAGCATTTTTCATATATATATTTTTTTTAGGAGCCCAATATATTCAAATTAATATATAAAATCATGTTTAATGAGAAAATATTGACAAAGAGTCATGAAAAAAATCCCCACCCTCTGATATTGGAATCATAACAAGGTCATTAACCAGACTTTATTATAGACCTGTCTTCGCGGGCCACAAAAATGTCAAAAATAGCTTTAATCCAAAGCATCCCTTGATCCTACTATGGGCAATTGGACAACCTTTAAAAAAAAGTTAACTTCAAAAATATCTGTCCAGCCGTTAACTCACAGTCGGTCGAAAACCTAGCAATATTTCGAGTCCGTTTGTCAACACAAATAAATCTTCTACAGACTTTCAAACAATATTTTTAGCTCACCTGAGCGATAGCTCGAGGTGAGCTATTGTGATCACTCAGCGTCCGGCCGTCCGTCCGTAAACAATTTGTAAACATCTTCTTCTACTAAACCATTGAGCCAATTTCAACTAAATTTCATGTGGAGCATCCCTAGGTCATGGGACAAAAGAATTGTTTTAAAAAATTTGATCTCATAACCAAGATGGCCGCCATGACCATATATGGTAAATACCTTAAAAAATCTTCTTGTCAGAAACCGCTCATCAGATTTTCAAAAAATTTCACAGGGATGACCTTTGAGGGCTCCCCTGAAAAAGTTGTTCAAAGAAATTTGATTCGTCAAAAAACATGGCCGCAGGAGCTCGTTGAACTTTGCATGTTTATTCGTTTTTGCCTATTTTGTGAAAACTTTCAAAAATCTTCCACATTTTTTGTCCGATCCTTTCCAAATTTGCACAGTGTCTTTATATCAATGAGGACACGAACCCTACAAAAAATGAGCATTATTGGTCCATGAAGTACAGAATTACCTCCCCTTGAATTGAGAAAATGGTGTTTATGCAATAAAGTCCAAATTTTTCATCCAATTCTTTCCAAACTTGTAAGGATTTAGCATGGTTCAAACAAGGGAAACAACTACGGTTTATGCATGTTCTTTTTATTACAGATTTGCCTCCCTTTAATTCATTCAAAATCTCATTTTACAGCAGAGATTCCAAATCTGACCTGTAAATGAGCCCCATATTTACTGCTGGTGCTATGTTACCTTTTCCCATTTGATCATTCTTAAGTATTGGTCTTGTAATGCTGCTACTGCTACTGCTACTGCTACTACTACTACTACTACTACTACTACTACTACTACTACTACCTCTACTACTACTACTTCTACTACTACTACTACTACTACTACTACTTCTACTACTACTACCACTACTACTACTACTACTACTACTACTACTACTACTACTACTACTACTACTACTACTACTAGTACTACTACTACTAGTACTACTACCACCACCACCACCACCACCACCACCACCACGTCTACTATTACTACTTCTACTACTACTGCCACTACTACTACTACGTTTACCCACTACTACTACTACTATACTACTCCACTACTACTACTACTCACTACTTCTATACTACTACTTACTGACTTTTCGTACTACTACGTCTACTACGACTACTACCTACTACTACTACTACTACTACTAACTACTACTACTACTACTACTATACTACTACTACTACTCTACTACTACTACTACTACTACTACTACTACTACTACTACTACTACACCACCACCACCACCACCACCACCATTCACAGTGACAAAAAACGTATTCACACAATGGCTGCTACTACAACTTATAGCCCATATAGGGGGGCATGCATGTTTTACAAACAGCCCTTGTTTCTATGGGATTTTAACCACAACTGTTCATGTTTATCTCCGACACATATTTTTAGGTCACCTGTCATGAAGTGACACGGTGAGCTTATGTGATCGTGTGATGTCCGGCGTCCGTTGTGCGTGCCTGCGTGTGTCTGTGCGTCCGTCCGTCAACAATTTGTTTGTGTAGACAGTAGAGGTCACAGTTTGCATCCAATCTTGATGAAATTTGGTCAAAATGTTTATCTTCATGAAATCCGGTTTGGGATTGTATTTGGGTCATCTGGGGTCAAAAACAAGGTCACTAGGTCAAATAATAGAACAACCTTCTGTAGACAATAGAGGTCACAGTTTTCATCCAATCTTTATGAAATTTGGTCAGAATGTTTATCTTGATGAAATCTGGGTTGGGATTTTATTTGGGTCATCTGGGGTCAAAAACTAGGTCACTAGGTCAAATAATAGAAAAACCTTGTGTAGACATTAGAGATCACAGTTTTCATCCAACCTTTATGAAATTTGGTCAGAATTCTTGATGAAATCTGGGTGGGATTGTATTTGGGTCATCTGGGGTAAAAATCTAGTTCAAATAAATAGAAAAACCTTGTGTTGACAATAGAGGTCACAGTTTTCATCCAATATTTATGAACTGTGGTCAGAATGTTTATCTTGATGAAATCTGGATTGGGATTGTATTTGGGTCATCTAGAGTCAGGAACTAGGTCACTAGGTCAAATCATAGAAAAACATTGTGTAGACAATAGAGGTCATAGTTTTCATCTGATCTTAATGAGTCAGGTGAGCGATTCAGGGCCATCATGGCCCTCTTGTTTAATTTTTGCCCCTTAATCGATAGCTCCCGTCCTATTCCTTTGAAACAACAAAGCGTGTCAAATAATGCATGCATATGCAACCACACACCCCTAAAAACTTATTCCAATACAATCAGAATGATAAGTAATTTCCATTTATTCACATTTATTAAAACATCGTTGTTGTTGTTGATTGGATATTTATGTGCCTGGCTCTGTCAGTGTAATTCACTGCTAAGCCGGGTTCAAGAGCGATGGCTTCTTTCGTTTTCAAGTAAATCAAATTTAGAGTTAAAACAGTTGTTGCAAAGAAAATATAACATTTTGGAATTAGTTTTAAGGGGTAAGTGGTTGCATATGCATGCATTATTTTAGAGTCATAAAACCTGAAACGAAGATCTACAACTCTGATAAAACTCAGCATGAATTAGGCCTTTATTGTCATTTGACATGTTATTAGAAGGTGACGCATGGTATCTTATCTTAATAACAGCATCTACACACGTGGAGATATATGGTGTCACAGACATACCAATTAACACTTTTAATCCACTATTGGGTCATCATCTCCCACTGAAGGAATGCTTTCCTTCCTCAATCGCAGATGGTGTTTCTTTTACCATTAATTAAATTGACAATCCGTAATTACCAAAGAAAAACATCACTGCGTTCGTGTTTGAATATTTTATTTTAAATCTTAACTGTATTGTGAACATTTAAGAAAGAAATTCGTTGAGGAATGCACCAAACATTACGGGGACTATTTAAGTTTACGTATGACTACATATTGAGCATTTTATGGTAAATTTAGATTGTATTAAGAAATTAAGTAAAGCAAGTAAACAAATAAGTAAATAGTTAGAACAAGACAAACACAGGTTGTTCTGGCTACTGACTTTGATTCTAACATTAGAATGGTATTTAAAAATCCCCCCAAAAAAATTCCGGCTACTTAGAGATTTTTGTTTGAAAGCAATTTTTAAATAAAATATAATAATATAAAACAACAAAGTTTCAGACTAAATCATATACTTTTTAATAAGAAAAGTTTGCCACTAAATGAAATCTTACAGAGTTTCGCTTATAAATATTTCCGGACCAGTTTTAGTTAAAATCACAAATTTTATTTCGGCTAGAGCTTTTACATTACCTTAAACAATTATACTTAAATAAGAAGTATTATTAAAGAACTAATAAATCTTTAGAAAAACACAGATTATGTACTATTCAATAAAAAAGGCTGTCTCGGTATTGAATCATATAATTTTCTTAATGAGTATCTGGAACTATGTACCGTTACTTTTTTTTATAAAGACATAATAATGTTTTAATCAAAGGCAGATATCTGATTTTCAAAGAAATTGTATATCACGATCATAAATCTTTAAAAATTTCGCTAATTAACATCTCCAGAATTATTAACTTTAAAATTCACTAAGCAGGCTGTCAAGCGGTCATACTTTTTCCTACTTTTTCCTACTATTTCCTACTTTTTCATCAGGATCCTACTTTTTCCTTTTTTTTTACCAAATCTTCCTACTATTCCTACTTTTTCATTTTAAATTGAGAATATTTTTTTTAAAGAGTTTATTTAGTAAACTTGCAGGATGAATGAATCAATGGCATGACTGTATCCCTGGTAATGTGCATTCATCTCGATGAGACCTGACAATTAACCCATGCTGACTGTCTTCTAGCACCTCTTCAGGAAGCATAAATATTTATTTCTTATGTAACTTTTGAAAATATTGACATTTTTTTTAAGTAACAATAGTGCCTTGTTTACTTCCTTAGCATTTGTACACTGCAGACTTCACATACCTTACACAGTTCCCAGTGATGCAAGAGCTGAGGGCACCCATTGTTTATTCCAGTTTTATTTTGTCTCTATTGACAACAATTTGACCAAACCTTATGCATATTTACATGATACTGCTGTTTGGAATGTAGAGATATAGAGATACCATGTATTGTATGAGTGGTTATGAAATATGGAATTTATTACACAAGTTATTGGAAAAAGATAAAACTGATACTTTGCTGAGTTTTCATCATTTACAAATATAATGTAATAAATTCTGTATTACATGACAACAGATATGATGTTCTATTGATATCATAGGTACATCATGTTTAGTAATTAAAGATAAATGCACAGAGCCTAAATGTCCCGATACATTTTTATGCTCCCGGTAGGGTGGCATATAGCAGTTTTGTTTTTTTTCTTTTTCATAAAATTTCATATAGCAGTTGTACTGTCAGTCCGTTTGTCTGTCTGTCTGTCTGTCTGTCTGTCTGTGTGTCTGTCCGAAAAACTTTAATATGGGCCATAACTTTTGCAATATTGAAGATAGCAACTTGATATTTGGCATGCATGTGTATATCATGGAGCTGAACATTGTGAGTGGTGAAAGGTGAAGGTCATCCTTCAAGGTCAAAAGTAAAAAAGTACAATCCAAGGGAAGTAATAAGCTTTAAAAGGGAGATATTTTCTAAACCTGCCAAATGATATATTGAAATTTTATTTCAAAGCGGCGCAATAGTGGGCATTGTGTTTCTGACAAACACAATTCTTGTCTAATGATGCCATAGCTAGTGAGGTAACTTCAAGGTGTTACAGCGTAGTATTAAAATTATTTAACGGCATTATTACACTCCGGCGAAGTAATCAATAATGTAAAAACCATTATTTGAAACTGGAATAAACAATGTAGTGCAACTGTTTCATTGCCCAATCAATGATGTCATAAAAGATGTCAGGTGATAAGGTCCTATCTCCAGTTGCATAATCTGCTCTGCAATGACCAGTCATTTTGAATGTAACTTAAGTTATTATAACTGCACCCTATTGTCAATTTAAAGGTTTCACAATGTAGCTGTAGCAGAGCATTGACACTGCTTTATATACTAGTATTAATCTTGTACAACAAGTTGGTGTATCACTAAATAAATTTGGTCTTCTGCTTAAGGATATAACATGCACAATATATTACCATTTTTATATCCATACACAGAAGACCTCAAACCACTTAATTATTTGATGAGACACCAAAATGAACAGCATCTTATTATACTTCTTTATCAGGGTAGCTTTGCTTGAAACTTAATTATCATAGATACACTAAGTGCTAAAATGCCTAGTGGGAAAACAAAGTTTAACCCTTCATGGATGGAGAAGTTGGACAACAGTGGAAAAACACTTGGATCATGGTGCAAGAGAGATACCAGCAATGAGTTTGCAAGATATTTTACTGTCTAAATGAAGTCCATCTTGTTGTAATTCTGGTGCTAATCAACTGATAAGTCATGCAAATGGATAAAAACACAAGGAAAACATGAAATACATGCATGATTATTGACAAAAGCGTGGAAGTGCCCCAAAGCCAAGCAGCTCTCAGGGTGGTGGGGATAAATCTATCTGTATGCAAGTACAACCATCACACAAGGAACAGATACAAAAGGCTGAAATCTTCTGGGCCCTTAAGGTAGCTTCAAGTGGGTATCCATACAGAACATGTGATGGCACTCCTGCTCTGTTTCAAGCTATGTTTCCTGGACCTGTGTCTAAAAAATTAGTATTATGTATTCCTACTTATGAGGGAAAAGTTCCTACTTTTTCCTACTTTTTTCCTACTTTTCTTGCAAAAGTAGTTCCTATTTTTTCCTACTTTTTGAAAAAAGGTCACTTGACAGCCTGACTAAGTTTACTTCAGACTTTACATGTATATGCGGAAATAACCTTTATAATTATCTTCGAATAATGCGATTCAATAAAGAAATCATTGTGTTTTAAGCAAAAGGCATAACTGAAAGGGTTTCTTTAAAAAAAATACAGCAAATTCGGCCTTAAACATTACATGAAAAATTTGACAGATAAGTTCTACATGTCACCCATGTAGAACGCTGTTATTTGTCAAATTCTTCAGTACCAAGATGGCGGCGGGGTCACGTGATAGCCAATATGGCGGCGGTCAATTTATCGATTCTGGGATTGTCTATAACTGTAAATGGTATTTTTTGTAGGATCTCACGGGTATAGATGACATAACCAGGTGTCGCACCACTTTAGAGAGACACAACTGGGACATTGAGGTTTGAATAGTCATCAACTGAAGTAGATATTTGAATTACTTAAAAAAATGATTGTACTGTTAAAGTAATGTTCTTGGTTAAAAAACACAAATACCTCAAGTCATATGATTATCATATGATCCCAGTGATTTTTAAGCTCGACTGTTTTTGGAGAAAACCCGAGGTATTGTAATAGCCAGCTCGTCATGTCTTTCCGGTGTCCGCGTCGTGATAAAATCTTAACATTTTGCTAACCTTTTGAAAATTGGTTCTAAAATGAATATGCTTCCACCTACAACATTGAAACTTCATATGTAGCTGCACCTTGATGAGTTCTACACGCCACACACATTTTTGGGTCACTAGGTCAAAGGTCAAGGTCACTGTGACCTCTAAAAAAAAAAATGAAAAAAAATCTGAAAAGCTTTCAATTATTCAAAACTGCAACCGCAGCCGAACGTTGGCACCAGTTATCTCTTGTTCTTGTTTCCCAAAATTACAGCCTCTAACCGGGTGTTTCCCAATTGGAAAAAGTAACATTTTTTCCCCAAAAAGATGCAAAACTTTTCCAATAAACTTAATTATTGGTTTTATTGAGTTTATAATACAGGGATATAGTTCTTTAACAATTATAACATAAATTTTAAAATGCAGTTTAATATTCACTTGCAAACAATTGGAATGCTGTTACATTATATTTATAATCATATTTATAATGTTTCATTTTCCCAATTGCATGGTTTATCTGGCTTTTGTTCCCAATCCAAAAGGCACAGGCTGTGAAATATGAAGCCAGAAAAAAATCACTGGATCCCAAAGTAAAACAGAAATCAGAATCATGATATTGCTGGTCTGTCACATGACATCACATTGGTAGTCTTCACAAACTGTGTTCCATGTTTTCTTGATAGTTTATAAGTTCCTATTTGTTAATTTGTACATGTAGTATACCTTATATATGTCAAGTGTCAAATACTGTCAGTGTTTTTTTCCATCATTGTGGGAATGAGGCCAGGTCCCTTTCGATTGGGAAAATTTGCGGCATTTTGACTAAAATTGGGAAATAAGTGATGTTATTTTGCTCAAAAATGCTTCATAATTGAGAATACAAATGTTTTCAGTATTATATTTACGATGGTTGAACTTACATAGATTAAAAAAAAGCTAAAAAAACAACACTGATTAGTAAATTGTCAATCAGGCGTTTCACAATGGCAGGTAGCCGTGCAGGACACCTTCAACGAGCAGGAAGGCAACCCCAACGTGTATGATGAGCCCCCTCCACAAGAGCCCAGGGCTCCATCCATGAACCTGGAACCCACAGATCAACGGTATTGAATGAGCCTAGCACTGTGAATAGGGGAGTTAATGCATGTGTGCATGTGCAGTCCGCACAAGCTAATCAGGGACAACAATTTCTGCTTTTATAATATTTTTTGTTCAAATAGAGTGCTGAAGATACGATTTTGTGCTGGTTAAAAGTTGTAGGTGAAAAGTCATACCAGTTTGTGACACCTAAGTATTTTGCTATGTCAAGTAAATCCAAAAAATTTCTGTGTATTACTTGTAACTAAGGTTTAAACCTTTCCCACTCAGAAGCCATGTGCAAAGAGCATAAAACCAGAACAGCATGCGAGAAACTCACAGTCTCTTCAGGTTTTATGCTGTATACTTCTCATCAGTATCTAAGGGTTGGAAACGAGGCCTTTGAATCTAGTAAGAAAGGTCTTGAATTAAATCTAACTTTCTAAGAGACTACAAATGCTTCAAAATACGTATCTAAGTGGTAAAGAGTTAAGGCATAGCCATTTCATTTGAAATCACATGGAGGATATTTGTTTGTTTCAGGGTGTTTACAGTGCAACCCCGAAGTCCACAGGGCATCGTGCAATGGAGTTACTACATCCTCACCTTTCCTTTCAGATTTTTATATTCTACCCTCCTAGACATTTTTAGATTTGCTGGTAAGTACTTAAAAAAATTCCTGAGTCAAGCTTAAACTGGTGTGTTTCTTAAGAGAAATTACGTCATACAGGAAACGTCATAAATTGCGTAATCCATTGAATGAAAATAAAAGTACGTAAAGCTGGCTTGGTAATAAATTTAGTTCATGAACAAAATACAATGATATGTTATGAAACAATAACACGAGGCAGAGCTTTGCTTGACGTCTATAATTGGCTCTGGCCGAAAAATGGCCCTCAGACTTAATCAAGCTACAATAAACAAGTTTGAACGTACATATAGTACAACCATTTTATTGTTTATTTGATGTAATTTTTAGTTAATCAATATTATAACAAATTTGAACCTCAAATCAGCAAAAGAATAAAAATAATAGTAATAAATAAACGTAGCTCACAATTTGGATAATTTTAATATCAATTTCAACGGAAACAGTACGGTAGTTTAGATTGATAACACTACTTAAGCTTTAACAGGAGTCACCCAAAAACTAAATTCATTACAAACTACACACTTACCTTAAAGACAACTTTAATCCAATCCTTATATCAATAAAGTAACAACATATGCACTTCCATTTTCTGTTTTTCCATTGTTTTATCGATTTTTTTTTAACCACACAATTTTTTTGATAACTTTTTTATCGAATGGTTACCATTCTGACCCAAAACACAATTTACAAAGTCGTAATCCTGTAGGAGCAAGTTTTTTTTTACTATGCCCCCGAATTGAATGATCGGGGTATATTGTTTTTGGCCTGTCTGTCAGTCTGTCTGGCTGTCATTCTGTCCCAAAACTTTAACCTTGGTCATAACTTTTGCAATATTAAATCTAGCAACTTGATAATTGGCATGCATGTGTATCTCATGGAGCTGCACATTTTATGTGGTACAAAAGGTCATAGTCATCCTTCAAGGTCAAATATATGTAGGGGGCATTGTGTTTTCACAAACAAAGCTCTTGTTCCAATAGAAGTTAAAAATTATGCATGACAAACACACAAACGGAAATATGGTTTGGATTTGTTTGATGCTTTAAACAAATATAATACTGTTAAGTTAAATAAAACATTGCGTGCACCTGTTCGTTGTTAAAATCCAGTGAAACTTACTTAAACTGGTATGTATAGTCTCAGATTTATCAATTGAATGAAAAATAAATATACAGAAAGCTGGTTTGGAGACAAATTTCAGTGGAGGGGAAAAAATGATGATATGTAAAATAAGCGATAACACATGGAATAGCTTTGCCAAACTTCTAAAAATAACACACATTGAAATAGTGATATGCATACTAAAATCACTGCAAGAACTATGGTTACCATCATCAAATGCACAGAAAGAATCGGTTTTCAAATAAATTTAATCACCCCACTCATTCCATCCCGCAAAACACTTCAGGTGATGCAATTCTGGTAAGTTATTTCATTTTTTTCATTAGAACAAAATTGTGCTTGCTATGATTACAGAAATAATTGAAAATTACAATATGGATCCTGTCATAATGAACCCATTTATGCCTAGTGGACTCTCCCATCCTTCTAAATTGGATCAATTTATTTCCAAAATTAGGGATGTCTAGTATATTTATTTCTATATTAAGAATATTTCGTACAGAAATTCCTTGAAGCAAACAGCACAGACCCTGATGAGACGCCGCAACATGCGGTGTCTCATCAGGGTCTACGCTGTGTGCCAAGGCCTTTTTTCTAGACACTAGGCATAATTGGGTTTAAAAGGTACTTAATCTTGTCTAATGAAACTTAAGGAGATCCTGCACTTTATCCCCAAACATTTCCCCAGAAGGGACTGCTGTATGTCTGTAATGTTGTATGAGAGTTTGTTGTTAAGAAGATTAGTACATGAATTGTATGATATATATGGATATAGATGTATGGATATAGATTTATGGTCTATATTTTAAAACTTATTTTTCTATAGACATGGAACTGTATGTTTGTTGTTAAATAACCAGTACAATAACCACAGAGTTGTCTAATTTTCTAAGCAATGCATAGTGAAATGGTCTTCTGACTATATAAAAATGCATTTTAGAATGGAAACAAATAATTGCATTTAATATCCATAATCATGCAATCCCTTTTTATGCAAATAAAGTAATTTGAGGCTATATAAACTATCTGCAGAAGTAACTGTTGGAAAGTATTTTATAATCTTTTTCTGTCTTAATTACAGTTCAGTTTTTACGAGTGGATCCACGAAGAAGTAAGTTCTCTTGTTTTACTTAGTGCTAGTTTAATTTATTCCTCAAAAATGGTCAGCTGAAAATAATTTCGGCTAATCAGGGACAACACGCTTGGCTTTTGTGGAATTTTAAAAGGAACTCTGTTCTGAACTAAATCCAGTTTAGGGAAACATGTTTCCCCTGGTTTACCTGTGCCAACTCAGTTTTGAGCGTTATTTGTTACAGTGTATGTTACAAAAGCATTAGGCAATGTAATTGTTAATACTTATATTTTTAGGTAAAGCATAAAAACTACTTCTAGTCTTATTAATAAATTAAAATTTTAAAAGCATATTACAGTTCTTATTTCAGTTTGAGCTCTATTTACCAGTGGTATTACAGTTCTTAAACGCTTGCTAGCAAAGTGGGCCTTCTATTAATATTGTAAAGATATTTTCCCTTAAATATGAGAATGTGTATGTATATGACATTGATGGTATATGACACTGTTGCAGATGTGACAGACCCAGTTGGAGATGTTACTCGGTTTATCAGCTTATACAATGATAAATATGGTGCTAGACACCCAGTATTCTATCAAGGATCTTATAGTCAGGTAAGGGCTTATATTATGGTTTGTGCTCTGTGTGTCCGTCAGTCCATTAGTCTCTTGAGTCTGTCACACTTTTCTGGATCCTGCAATAACTTTAAAAGTTCTCACTATTTTTTTATGAAACTTGAAACATGGATAGATGGCAATAAGGATATTATGCACGTCATTTCATTTTGTTCCTACGTCAAAAATTCTGGTTGCTATGGCAACAAATAAAAACAATTTATTTCTGACAATGGTGGAGCAGTTAGGGACATATATTGATTGGCAATAGTCTTGTTTATCATGTTTTTACATGAACATTGACTCAATATTGGTTTGACTTGATAAATCTATAAATGAGGTAGCTAAGTTTTAGTTGAAGCAAATCCTATTCTACGATGCAAGCTTTATGCAATTTTTTCACTTTTTACCGCTTTTAACTATCTGCACACTTTGATTGAAATGTTACTAGAAAACTAACTGTGAAGTCAACTATATTTTTGTTGTTTGCATACTATTACATTCAAGTTAATACAGAACTAAGTATTCAAAGAGAGAATCTAACAAACATGCAGGTACAAAATATTTCTTCAGGGGTGATGCTGCAGTTTTGCTGATTTTTTCCATCTAATAGATTTTGTGCAAAATTTATATTTAAGTTAAATATACAAATACTATATGAAAAATGAAATAAAAACATAGGGTCACCGGCCTTGTTTTGATTTTTATTTACCATTATATACTTTTTCAAAAAATTGAAAAATCTCAAAATGCGTAAAAATAATTAATAACCTATACAATTGGCAACATGTAGATATTATATAAGCAAAGATACATCATTTACCATTTAATTAAACCACACACTACCAATAAAATGGAGTACACAAGTTAAATTTTAAGAAATTTATTTTTTATATTTTTTTTATCACCCCCAAAAAACGTCATTTTTTACTATAGTTACCACATAAATGGAATTAAAAATTGTTCTGTCTAATAGAATTCTGCGAAACTGCTCAAATATGTTTATCTACGTATTGTCATCATAAAACACAAATAAAAAAAGGGAGTCACCACACTTTTAACAGAGATTTTTTGTTTTAACTATCCATACCATCAACGTCAAATTTCATAAAATTCAGCAATTAGGCAAAACTCAAGTAATGGTACATAGATTGTTAGAAATATGCATAAACATTAGAAATTGTTTACAATCTAAACTGGGATAACAACAGCTAACCAAAAGACTTTAATAAAAGACACTATTTGATCACAAACATAATACCATACAGTATCAAACTCGACCTTAATTATTAATAACTTACATGTACTGGTACTTGTTCACAGATTGTGGCATGTTTTGAAGTTTGTGATTAAATGCTCTAAATTGATAAATGTAAACAACAAGACTAAAGAGCTCCAGTATAAAACAAGAATGGAATTAAAAAAAAGGAAAAAAAATGTACTAAAAAAAGTTGACCCTACCTGGATCGAACCAATGACAATTATATTATGAACCAACTCGGTCATTTCTGATGTTTGTGATAACAAAAATATTGAGTTGTTATAATAGCATCATCGGTGTTGCTATAAATATATCCTCTGATAAATAAGTTGCCGCAACACCCCTTAACTACTGGTATTTTGACTAAATTTCAAGAACTCTGTCATTTCACTCCTGATTTTCAAAATCGATTAAAATCCCTAAGATAACATATTTACATAAATTCAAAGCACGACTCATCAGAATTTTCTCATATTAGTAATTAGAACAATTTCGACTGTGTGTTAATTTAAGAGGGATCCCTGCTTCAATAATGAGTTCACTGGAGATAACATTCATGAAGTAGTTTTTAGCAACCTCTTCACCTGATTTCATTAAATAAACACCCAATAATTGATGAACACAACGATTCTTTGTGGGGATACTTTATTTGAGTCAACCTGCAAAGAAGTGGTTTATTCATAAAAAAATAAACTTTGTATTGTAGAATCTGATTGAATTTGATAAAATTGATGTACAAGTATAGAATTATTAACACTTGTTTGATTTGAGGCAAATACTCCAGACACAAATAAGGTACATGTTTACTTAACCCGTGCATGTCAAAGAAACACTAGACATTTTGTATTGTCATTGCATTTATTTCCAACACATTCAATGTTCTAGTTTTTAGCTGGGCCACATACATGTAATTTTACAAAAAAATTAAGCTAACTACTCATCCAAATGTCTGTGTCTATGTTATGCTCATGTTAAAGCCAATGTGCAACAGTCTCTTGTAGAAACACATTAGCAGGAGTACGTCCTTCTTGAAAATGCAGGTAAACCCTTTCTCACTCGGAGGCAAAGTGAAAATGGCTATGTGCAAACAGCATAAAACCAGAACAGCCTGCGAGTAGCTCAAAGGATGTTCAGGTCTAATGCTGTTTGCTGCTCATCAGTATCTATGGGTTGGAAATGAAGCGTTTAAAACTTAGATCTAGTAAGAAAGGTCTTTAATTTAATTGAACTTTCTAAGGGACTACAAATGCATCAAAGTTCGTCTCTGAGTGGTAAAGGGTTAAGCTCTCTCAGACCAAATCTGGAGGCCTTCACAAATTTAAGGTTGGCAATAAAATCAAGCAAATTTGTGTAGTCTATAAAAGGGACAGGGTAGCTCATGACAAGACTGCTCAAATTAGAGGCATGTGTCATTAGACCCATTTCCGCATTATGTGGCTTTAATTTGTTCTCTTGACAGTATTGACAGACCAATGGTAGGCAACCGTGTTCACAATCTCCATCTATATCCCTGCAGTTGTGGCGTAGTAAATTGTCTGATTAAATGTAATAAACATGTCAATGTTTATGATGGTTCTTTATCGGTCTCAAATTTCTGTTCCATCATTTCAGGCATTAAATGATGCCAAGCAGGAGCTGAAGTTTTTACTTGTGTACCTCCACGGAAAGGACCATCAAGATTCCGATGGTTTCTGCAGAAATACACTTGGAAATGAAGACTTCATACGCTTTGTAGATACCAGCATGCTGTTCTGGGCATGCGATACAAACAGTCCAGAGGGCTATAGAGGTATTTACTTGGCGCTGTCTTGGTCATCCTTACAATATATAAAACAAGAAATAAATTTATCCTAATTTAAATATGTATTTTTTTATAATAATTTTCAATAATCGTACAAAGGCTCACTAAGCTCTGATAAAGGTTTGTCATAATATCAAACATAAAAAGTGTTGGGATGTTTTCTGGAATCTGACACTATGGATGGCTGTATAAAAGTATAGTAGTAATACTGTAGTAGTATAGTATACTCTTACAATTTTCAATGTGCATCATTCAAACATTCACGGTTCCTTTTGCTGCTTTTCAACTTGGTCCTATTTTATTCTGAGATGAAGGAGATGTTGACTATAAAATGTCATGGCTGTATTCACCAATTTATTTTTAGCCTTAAGAGATAAGAATAAATAACAATTTTGAAACTGCTGTTTTTAAATCCTTCTATGTAAAAACAAACGTGGTATTACATCATTATTTATTTACATCTTTTTGTTAATTGCATAGTCATAGGTAGGACATTTCGATACACTGGTTAATTTTTTTCATTTTAAGTGTATTCTTATGTCTAGAAAATAATTTTGGTGAGAACTATTACAGATATTTGTTTTAACAGTGATGCATCCTTAAATGAATAACATTTTAGTACACTGCATGTTTAAGTTATGAATGCAGTCAGTTCCTGTTCTTAATTTTCTGCAAGACATGCATGTACTTCACAGGTTCTTAGCTAAAATAAAATTATTGTAATATGACAAAACATAGTACAAGCTACCCTACCTTTCATCTCATCTGTCTTTCAGTGAGTCAAGCATTACGAGAGAACCGATATCCATTTTTAGCATTGATAGTTCTGCGTCAGAGCAGAATGACAGTAGTTGCCAGAATAGAGGGGCCAATTGGTGAGTACCATGTTATTGTTTAAACTTAAGCTTTAAAAATTGGTTTTTGTCAATAAAAGAAGTGTGTTTACAAAGATCCAGACTGGCAGTGCGTTATTGTGAAAACATGTATTATTTTCATACCAATAAAGCTTTGTTTTTGACCAAATTATTTCTTGAAAGCATGTACAGGTGATTTTAAAGTATCCATTCCTTGCAGTTTTATTTCTTTAGATGTCCACATGTTGTTTATAATTTCTACATTCCACCTTTCATTACGTTGTTATTTTCTGCAGTCATCTTCAATGTTTTAATGCTCTAAAACTATTAGCTTTTTTAGTCTGAGAAGATTTACAACTAAAAAGATATACTTCTATAACATGGACTGAAACCACAATACTAACAGATACATACAATTAAGTCACCATGAAAACAAAAGGTTAAATTTCTAGAGAACTGTATACTCACTTCATGGAATTTCTTGACACAATCTGCAAAAGGTTTAGACATGGTCTTACTGGTATTATGTTGTCAGAACATATTGGATATTTGTTGAATTTTGCTGAAATCAGGCTTTTGTTGTCTAAGCAAAACCTGCATATTTTATTAACTAGTAAGACATGACTTATTGTTTTGTCAGAACCCACCTATAATCTATTTTCTAAACTTGTTAGAAATTTGTTATTTTCTTGTCATAACCAGCATATTTGACAAAGTTGTAAGATGTGTCTTATTCGCTTGTCAGAACCCGTATATTTGATTAACTTGATTGAAATTTGTTATTCTATGGTCAAAACCTGTATATTTGATTAACTTGTTATAAATGTCTTATTCTCTTGTCAGAACCCTTATATTTGATTAATTTGTTAGAAGTTTGTCATTTTCTTGTCAGAACCCCTATATTTGATCAACTTGTTAGAAGTGTCTTATTCCTTTGTCAGAACAGGAGTATTTAATGAACCTGTTAAAAAATGCGTTTTTCTTGACTTATCCTTAAGATTTAACTGACTGTATGCCATTGTGATATAAAGTCTTATTCTCGTTGATTGACAGAACCTGGAGATTTGATAAACCGGTTAGAGGTTCTCATGTCTGACAACGAGTCGTCGCTGGTAGCAGCCCGCGCAGACAGAGAGGAACGCAACTTCAATCAGTCACTACGGCAACAGCAGGACGAGGCTTACCTGGAGTCACTGAGGGTCGATCAAGAGAAGGTAACTCTTGTCTCTTGTTGTGTTTCTTGTGCATTTATAATAGTTATTGTGAAATATTTTATGCCCCCTTGTAGGATGGCATATAGCAGTCTGACATTGTGCCGGCCTGTCCATCTGGCCTGCATTCCATTTTCTGAATAATTTTTCCTTTATTCTTTGAGATATTTACATTATTTATGGTATGTGGGAGCGAAGTTCTCCAAAATTTCGCAAACAATTAAATCGAAACTTGAAACATTTCGTAAACATGAAGAGTAGATGTTCAAGACAAGATAAAACATTCCTGACTATGAAAATGGCGGACAAAGCGTTTCATGGCTATAAGTTTGGGACAAAGCTCTAACTTAAATCACTTTTATTCTTGGGAAACTTTTGTGGACTTTTCGGAAATGGAAGAATTTCGTTTTTGCATTTTAAGTGCTTTTGTATGTTTGAGTTAAAGTTCCAGAGTTAGAGCATTATTTTGAATGCTGGTATGTGATTTGTTGGTAACCGAGTTCCCCAATGCTGGTATGTGATTTGTTGGTAGCCGAGTTCCCCATAAGAAGCAAAGTGAAAATGGCTTTTGCAACCAGCATTAAACCAGAAGAGCCTGCGAGAAATTTGCAATCTGTTCAGGTTTAATGCTGTTTGCTGCTCATCAGTATTGTATCTAAGGGTTGGAAATGAAGCCTTTAAAACTTTAATCTAGTACGAAAGGTTTTTTAATTAAATGTAACTTTCTAATGGACGAAAGATGCGTCAAAATACGTATCTTTAGTGGTAAAGGGTTAAATCTATGCAACATATCAGGTTTACCATCTTAGATAGTCTGTTCAGTCCACAAAGTCTGTTCTGGGATGGTATGGAAATTTAAGCAACCTGCTGTATAGACTAATCTTACCTGGCTCAAGGATATCTATCATTATGAACCCTTAAGCCCTTGGAAACTACAATATGTGGTGGGCTGAAAGAATTACGAGAAAACTCCTTACGTCATTTAAACAAAAAGTAAAAAAAAAAGTACAAAAAAACAAGTGTTGGTTTGTCAAGGCAAACTATTGTTATCAGTTAAGATCACTGTTTCAAGAACAACACTACTCACATGAATAAATTGCTTTCTTTAAGACTTATTTGATATAAGCATCGCACTGTGAAATGGGGTTTCATGAATTTGTGTAAAGTGTAATCCCAAATAAGCCTGTGATTAGGGACAATTCTTTCCAACTAAACTGTATTTTTGTCAAGGTGAGTCTTCCTTCAAACAAAAAATACAATGAAAGGGGAAAGTGCCATCCCTGATTAGCCTGTGCAGACTGCGAAACTTGACTCGCATGCATTAAACACCTTATTTTCTCAGAGCATTGCTCACATAGTTGTTTATGTTTTGTGTCATGTCTAGGAGAGGAAGAAGAGGGAGGAGAAGGAACAGGAACTGAGGGAGCTGGAGAGGCTGAAGCGAATGAAAGAGGAACACCAGAACATGCTACAGGTATTGCAGGGGTACACTCCATTACTTGAGATGGTACCAGAACATGCTACAGGTATTGCAGGGGTACACTCCATTACTTGAGATGGTACCAGAACATGCTACAGGTATTGCAGGGGTACACTCCATTACTTGAGATGGTACCAGAACATGCTACAGGTATTGCAGGGGTACACACCATTACTTGAGATGGTACCAGAACATGCTACAGGTATTGCAGGGGTACACTCAATTACCTGAGATGGTACCAGAACATGCTACAGGTATTGTAGGGGTACACTCAATTACTTGAGATGGTACCAGAACATGCTTCAGGTATTGCATGGGTACACTCCATTACTTGAGATGGTACTAGAACATGCTGAAGGTTTTGCATGGGTACACTCTATTACTTGAGATGGTACTAGAACATGCTGAAGGTTTTGCAGGGGTACAATCCACTACTTGAGATGGTACCAGAACATGCTACAGGTATTGCAGGGGTACACTCAATTACTTGAGCTGGTACCATAAGATGCTACATGTATTCCAGGGTACACTCAATTACTTGAGATGGTACCAGAACATGCAACAGGTATTGCAGGGGTACACTCAATTACTGTAGATGGTACCAGATTATGCTACAGGTTTTGCAGGGGTACACCCCATTACTTGAGATGGTACCAGAACATGCTACATGTATTGCAGGGGTACACTGAATTACTTGAGATGTACCAGAACATGCTACATTTAATGCAGTGGTACACTCAATTACTTGAGATGTACCAGAACATGCTACATGTATTGCAGGGGAACACCCCATTACTTTAGATGTACCAGAACATGCTACATGTATTGCAGGGGTACACTCAATTACTTGAGATGGTATCAGAACATGCTACAGGTATTGCAGGGGTACCCTCAATTACCTGAGATGGTACCAGTACATGCTACAGGTATTGCAGGGGTTACACCCCATTACTTGAGCCTGTATTTATATATTGTTCTGTAATTCTTAGTGTACGTAGCTTACCAGAACATGCTCTTGGTAATGATATTTATCCAACTGGGAAGGGGTATTTAAGAATAATGAAAGAAGAGCATCAGAACTTCTCCAGGTATGGTTGTATACTCAACTAAGAAGGGGTATGTAAGAGTAGCTATGTTAGTCAGTGGGTTTGTTGGTTGGTTTGGTCTCCAGTATGGATGTGCACTCAACAGGTTAAGGGTACATGTTTATTGGATTCACTATGTATTTTGCAAGGTATGGTAAAAATTAAATAATATTATTGTAAATATTGTTAAATATGATTCTTCAGCCGCAAATTGACTTACAATATATGCTCAACCATCAGAGGTCGGAGACAACAATGCAGATTTGTTATTGTGTTTATTTAAAATGACTGTCAACTGGCTGCTTTAGTTAAATAGTTTAACATATTTAGTTATTCTGGCAAAAACAGTGTACATCAATCATGCACAATACAATCATTTTAAGGAAATGATTGAAACAAAAGAATAATTCTTATATAGTTTCACTCCTTGCAGTAGTATTTATGCAATAAATGGATGTCCTTTTAGACATATTAACGGAAATAGCAGTGGAGTGCAATTTATTATCCCGTGCCTAAGGCGGAAGTATATAGAATTGGCGTTTTTTGTCGGGCATTTCGGTCAAAAAATTTTGAAATTGACTGGGGATATCAATTCAACAAATTTGATTGTTTACATTTGGAATTCAGGGATTCACTAAGTTAACCCTTTACCACTAAGAAACTTATTTTGATGCATTTGTAGTCCCGTAAATAGTTAAATTTAATTAAAAACCGTTCTTACTAAATTCAAGTTGAAAGGCTTCATTTCCAAACTGATCTGCAGCAAACAGAAGAAAACTGGGAGAGACTGCGAGTTACTTGCGGGCTGTTCTGGTTTTATGTTATGTGCACATCGCCATTTTTACTTTGTTTCTGAGTGGAAAAGGTTTAAACATAAATATCTGGTATCCTCGCAATGCCATGTTTCTGGATTTAAGTAAGATTTTTCACCGAATGGGGAATCTAATATTATGTTTTGTTTCCAGGAGAGAGAGAACCGTAAGGATGAGTTGCGGCAAGAGATTCCAGCAGAGCCAGATGACTCTGACCCAGATGCCATACGGGTCGTCTTGAAGTTACCTCACGGGACACGCATTGAACGACGTTTCAGGAAAACTGAGTCCCTTAAAGTAAGTTTTGCTTTTTCCAGAAACTTTTATGTATAAAGTTAAGTTTTCATTTTTTTTATGAACTGAAACTGCCTTGTTGGATACTTATTCAAGGCGCTTCAGGTAAGATGACCTACTTCAAGTAAGTCCCTGTTTTTCAAGAAACGTTGTGACTGCTCTTCGGTTGTGTTTTCATTTCTGTAATCACTGAAAATCTCATGGGCAATGAAAAGAATGATACTTAAAGAAAACTGTCAAAGATAGTTTCTAAAAAATGATGTTAAAAGCTCTTTCAATGTTAGGCTTTGGTTTGGTTTGACTTTTCACTTATTAACATGGACAGACATTGACAGATTGACCATACCTATTGAAGCCTTTTCCTTTGATAAATTGACATCATTTTTGTTTAAATAACTTTATTAAAATGGCTAATCAAAGACTATTAGAAAATGAGAACACTCCAATGCCTGTCATGTTATTATGGAGAACACTCCAATGCCTGTCATGTTATTATGGAGAACACTCCAATGCCTGTCATGTTATTATGGAGAACACTCAAATGCCTGTCATGTTATTATGGTGGTTGGAAGTAGTGCTGGAACTCTCTTTGGGTCTTCACATATTGCAGCCTGATCCATGGACAGATCTCATAAACATCCTTAATATGTACAAACAGAGATGACTATATCTGCATATTAATATATCTGTCTTGATCTGTGAACATTAGCCAAAATGCATGTGCGTAAAGTGTCATCCCAGATAAGCCTGTGCAGGCAGCACAGGCTAATCAGGTCCACACTGTCCCCTTTAATGGTATTTTTAGTTTAAAGGGTTACCGAAAATCTAGTTAAAGCGGAAAGTGTTGTCCCTGATTAGCCTGTGCTAATCTGGGACGACACTTTACGCACATGCATTATGCCCAGTTTTCTCAGAACACGACTCATATATTTATTCACACTCTGTATTCTCTTTGCAGTACCTGTATTACTTCACGTTCTGCCACGAGGACTGTCCAGATGACTTTCACATAGTAACAAACTTCCCCAGGAAAACCTTGCCATGTGAGCCAACTAGCGAGAATCCTGAACCTATCAGTTTTGAGAAATTTGGACTTGGAAAAAACGAAATGCTTTTTGTACAGGATAATGAAGCTTAGGTGATTTAATCATAAATAAATTATAGACTATTCAAACGTGAGGTCATTGAAAACGTATGTTGTTAGAAACAGTGAACTTCCTTGAGAGGGGCATTTTTGCAGAAATTCAACTATGAAGCATTTGTCTATCATGACTTTGCTAAAGGTTTTGAAGAATTGGTGGGAATTATGTTTCTGCTTTATGTCTCCTGTTTTGCTGAATGGATCTACCCCATGGGGATTTTGTCTTTTAATCCGGAGAATTGTGTTCAGGCTGCAGCCAGTTTTATGTAAGAAATACATTTTTCATGTGTTAAAGTTATCTGTTTGTGTTTCACTTTTCAAAATTGTATGTAAAAAGGAAGGATTTGTAAACTTTTAAACGCACATACAAGAAGCTGCTATGAAAATGTACCATAAATATTTTATTTTAAGATTGATATAACTCAAAAACTATTACCAAATGACATTTGAGACTTTCTTTAAATAAAAGAAATACCCACCTGTACAATGTATTTTATTTTCAGTTGTTACATTTTATTGCCTTGTTTCCAATGAACGAAAACTGTTAAGACAGGCATGAACATTGCATATAGAAATTATGTTTTTGTGGTACATATTTTAGTGAGTTGTCCTATTATCATGTATTTTGATAATAAATATTAAACATTTGTACACCAAGTTGAAAAAAATATTAATTTTTTTTTTTTTACCATTTTGGGAATGGGGCCAGGTCTCTTTGGATTGGGAAATATTTTACTAAAATAGGGACATTTACCGGTATGTTGTTGATTCTATTCTTGCAAAAACTTTAAAATTGATGATTTAAGTGAATTTAATATTATATTAAAGCTTCAATTTATAGAGCTAGATTTGGAGATAATTCACATGTTTAGAAATTTAAAAAATATTTTTGGAAACTTTTTATGGGGAATTTATAGGTCCCATTTGGGGAAAATATTTTTCCACTGGGAATGGTTCTCCCTACCGGACCCGAATTTGAACGAAAACAACACTGAACTCGTTATGACAGAAACGCACACTTGAAAAATGACATACACATGCCTAGGAAGTCTTTGTTTAAATAATTGAGATACATTGTATTTCATACTGTACATACTGTACATGTGTTATAATCAGCCACCAAAGTGAATAATCTAGCATATGATGGTCAGAAGTACAACTGTTCATTGAAAAGCATAGTACTTGTGATAATTACCAAACTAAGAAATAAACTCCTGGTGTTTTACTGTACTATATTTTCAAAAATATAAATCAATAAATTAAATAACCTTTTTAAAAGTGTGTATGAAATGGATGCTTGAAACGGTTGTTACAGACAGACAGACAGCCTAGAAGCAAGCCCATATGGGTCCCATATAAGTCTCTTGCGGGTTGACATATGGGCTCCATCTGATCTTCTGATATTGGTTCTATCGCAGGAACGGCAACACTTTATGGGTCAAATTTTTTTAATGATATTATTTGAGTACGACATTTGAGTACAACTTTTTAACAATTTGAATTAATTAATACATGCGTGATGATTGAATTTGAAAATGGATTAAGTGCAAAACGGGTTGCTTTAAAAATGTCAAATTGCCTAATGCCATAGGACACTCAAACCCATTTTGCAATAAAATATGTTTAATGCAAAACGGGTTGTACACGTAACAATACAATCTCAATTGGACGTCGATCAAACAATAGTGTGCCATTTAATAGTGCAAAATACAAGTATAACAATTTATATAAGTTTGAATTTCACGGAAGAAAAACAGGACTCACTTTTAGCTAGGGATGGGAAAAAGTCCTGAATTCAAATTCAAATATTCGTTTTTAGCTCAACTTTTCGAAGAAAAATAAGAGCTATACTACTGGCGTCGGCGTTGGCGTTATTTTTTTTTTAAAGTCAAATAACTTTTACACTATCAAAGATAATTAACTTAAAGTTGAAACACTTCTTTATGGCAACAAGACAAGTGTGTAGCTTAAGGTGCATGACTCTGTCAGCATTATTTTTAGTTTTATGCCCCTTTTTATACTTAGAAAATTGAAAATTTGGTAAAGTTTTGTGGTTAGGTCCACTTTATCCCTAAAGTATCATAGCTAATGCTTTCATACTTGCAACACTTAGTATCATAAGGGGACTGTGCAGGCAAAGTTATGTAACTCTGACTGGCATTTTGACAGAATTATGGCCCCTTTTATACTTAGAAAATTGAAAATTTTGTGAAGTTTTGTGTTTAGGTCCACTTTATTCCGTAAGTATCAAAGCTATTGCTTTCATACTTGCAACACTTACTAACTATCATATGGGGACTGTGCAGGCAAAGTTATGTAACTCTGACTGGCATTTTGACATAATTATGGCCCCTTTTATACTTAGAAAATCATATCATAGCTATCGCTTTCAGACTTAGACCACTCGCTTACCAGCATAAGGGAACTGAACAGGTCAAGTTGCATAACTGTGGAATTTTGACGGAATTATGGTCCTTTTTTGACTTAGAAACTTTGAATATTTTGTTAAATTTTGTGTTGAGGTGTTCTTTACTGGTAAAGTATCAAGGCTATTGCTTTCAAACTTCAAATACTTTCCTACTATCAGGAGGGTACTGTACCTTGCAAGTTGAATTTGACCTTGACCGTTGAATGACCTTGAATCGCAAGGTCAAATAAATACATTTTGCTTAAATTGCCATAACTTCTTTATTTAGGATCAGATTTGATTTATAATTTGACAAAACAACACTTACCTGACATATCACAATGGACTCCATCCCCCACAGAGTCCCCCTTCCCCCCCCCCCCCCCCCAAAAAAAAAATTATTTAAAAAATTTTGTTTTCCTTTTTTAACCAGGTTTTCCAAAGGAAAAAAACTGGTTATTAGATTGGCGAATGCGGGCGGGCTGGCTGGCTGGCGGGCTGGCGGAATAAGCTTGTCCGGGCCATAACTATGTCGTTCATTGTCAGATTTTAAAATCATTTGGCACATTTGTTCACCATCATTGGACGGTGTGTCGCGCGAAATAATTACGTCGATATCTCCAAGGTCAAGGTCACACTTTGAGTTCAAAGGTCAAAAATGGCCATAAATGAGCTTGTCCGAGCCATAACTATGTCGTTCATCGTCAGATTTTAAAATCATTTGGCACATTTGTTCACCATCATTGGACGGTGTGTCGCGCGAAATAATTACGTCGATATCTCCAAGGTCAAGGTCACACTTTGAGTTCAAAGGTCAAAAATGGCCATAAATGAGCTTGTCCTGGCCATAACTATGTCATTCATTGTGAGATTTTAAAATCATTTGGCACATTTGTTCACCATCATGGGACGGTGTGTCCCACGAAAGAATCACGTCAAAATCTCCAATGTCAAGGTCGCCACGACTAAAAATAGATTAAAAAAAAAAAAAAAACTTACAAAGGGGGTTAATTTTTTTTGGTCATTTCAAAAGTTCAGTTTGAGTTTTCTCCCTTTATCAGATTTTTTTTTTCACAATGAAAACCTGGTTTTGTGACAATTTTGTCCCTTGTTTTTCTTATTTTTTAAATATCATTTTATAAATGACCACACCCCCACATTATTTCCCCTCTCCGTCCCCCCTCCCCATGACACATTTTTTTTTTAAACATGGTAAAAACCCCACAAATATTTATTTTTATTTTTTGAAAGACCGTCCAAACATCCCACCCAAGCTATTGCTTTTAAATTTGAAATATAATCTTATTAGTTTGTGTTATGTCTTTAAAAATGTTCAATAGATTGTGGAAAATATACCTGGACTCAGAATCGTCTATAATGTACCACTTTTTTGAAACATAAGCGATCAATATGTTTCAATTATGGTCCTCTTCCAGTTAGATATGACTATATTACCTTGACCTTATTGAATATGAACAATTTCCTCATGATGGCTTACGTTGTACTGTCATGCACTCGAAAAGTCGAATGCACTGTCTTCTGACAGCTCTTAGTCATTACTCGAATGTATTGGAATACTCTATTCATAAATGATTGGATCCAAATGTCCGAGCCTTTCAACTTCATATACATGGTTACATTTGATTTCCATAGCCACACACCTTGCCTCTGACTTTTAAATAACATTCATGTTAATCAATACATAAAGATGCAATTTGAAAGTGTGCAAAATTGTCATTAAATCTATAGCCTAGTTAGCAAGTAATTTATTATTTTTCAAATGGTACCGCTTTTAAAACCGAAAGTAGAATTTCTAGACGTATACATCCATTCATTTCGACAATCGTGATTATTTTTATGCCCCCCTTTGAACAATAGGGGGTATATTGTTTTGCACATGTCGGTCCGTTGGTCAGTAGGTCTGTCCACCAAATGGTTTCTGGATGAAAACTCAAGAACGCTTAGGCCTAGGATCATGAAACTTCATAGGTACATTGATCATGACTGGCAGATAACCCCTATTGATTTTCAGGTCACTAGGTCAAAGGTCAAGGTCACAGTGAATCAAAACTGTAAAATGGTTTCCTGATGATAACTCATGAACGCTTACGCCTAGGGTCATGAAGCTTCATAGGTACATTGAAAATAACTGGCAGATGACCTCTATTGATTTTCAGGTCAAAGGTCAAGGTCACAGTGACTCGAAACAGTATAATGATTTCCTGATAATGCAAGAACGCTTATGCCTAGGACCATGAAACTTCATAGGTACATTAATCATGACTGGCAAATGACCCCTATAGATTTTCAGGTCACTAGGTCAAAGGTCAAGGTCACAGTGACTCAAAACAGTAAAATGGTTTCCTGATGATAATTCAAGAACGTTTACGCCTAGGATCATGAAACTTCACAGGTTCATTGATCATGAATGGCAGATGACCCCTATTGATTTTCAGGTCACAAGGTCAAAGATCAAGGTCACAGTGACTTAAAACAGTAAAATGGTTTCCGGATGATAACTCAAGAACACTTACGCCTATGATCATGAAACTTCATAGGTAAATGACTGGCAGATGACCCCTATTGATTTTCAGGTCACTAGGTCAAAGGTCAAGGTCACAGTGACTCGAAACAGTATTATGGTTTCCTGTAATAACTCAATAACGCTTATGCCTAGGATCATGAAACTTCATAGGTACATTGATAATGACTGGCAGATGACCCCTATTGATTTTCAGGTCACTACGTCAAAGGTCAAGGTTACAGTGACTCGAAACAGTATTATGGTTTCCTGTGATAACTCAAGAACGCTTACGCCTAGGATCATGAAACTTCATAGGTACATTGATAATGACTGGCAGATGACCCCTATTGATTTTCAGGTCACTACGTCAAAGGTCAAGGTCACAGTTACTCGAAACGGTAAAATGGTTTCCGGATGATAATTCAACCATGCTTACGCCTAGGATCATGAAACTTCATAGGTACATTGATCATGACTGGCAGATGACCCCTATTGATATTTGATCAAAGGTCAAGGTTACGGTGACTCCAAATAGTATAATGGTTTCTGGATGATAACTCAAGAATGCTTACGCCTAGGCTCATGAAACCTCATAGGTACATTGATCATGACTGGCAGATGACCCCTATTGATTTTCAGGTCACTAGGTCAAAGGTGAAGGTCACAGTGACTCAAAGCAGTAAAATGGTTTCTGGATGATAACTCAAGAACGCTTAAGCCTTGGATCAGGAAATTCAAAGGGACATTGGTCATGACTGACAGATGACCCCTATTGATTTTCAGGTCACTAGGTCAAAGGTCAAGGTCACAGTGACTTGAAACAGTAAAGTGGTTTCCAGATGATAACTCACGAATGCTTAGGGTTAGGATCATGAAAGTTCATGGGAACATTGGTCATGACCGACAGATGACCCCTATTGATTTTCAGGAATCTAGGTCAAAGTTCAAGGTCACAGTGATCTGAAGCCACTACAACTGACAGCCCATTGGGGGTCATGCGTGTTTTACAAACAGCCCTTGTTAAGTTTTAAAGCGTAAACAGACGGATTTCTACCTTGTAACCACCAGATCTTTCTAATTGGAATAGATAAAATTAAATCTACAGCCTAGTTAGCAAGTAATTTATTAAAAACGGTTCCGCTTTTAAAGCCTCACACCTTGAAATGAAAGTAAATTTAAGTATAAATAAGAAACATATTTTATCTATGCCAACTAGAATATATCTGGTGGTTACACGGTAGAAATCCGTCTGTTTTGCGCTTTAAAACTTAAAAATATTCGCGCTTGTCGAAATGGACGTATACGTCTAGAATTCCTTTTTTCTGTTTTAAATTGGTACCGTTTGAAAAATAATAAATTACTTGCTACCTAGGCTATATATTTAATGACAATTGTGCACACTTTCAAATTGCATTTATATGTATTGATTAATATGTATTTCGTTTCAAGGTGTGTGGCTTTAAAACCGAAAGTAGGATTTCGACACGTATACGTCCATTTCGACAAACGCGATTATTTGTAAGTTTTAAATCGCAAAAAAAGCCAGATTTCTATCTTGTAATCACCAGATATATTGTAATTGGCTTAGATAAAATATGTTTCTTATTTATACTTAAATTTACTATGCCAAATTAGGTGTGTGGCTTTAAGTCTTATAAAAACGTGTCTTCGTTGCATCGTTGAAGAATTGGGATAAATCACAACAATAATTTTCTTTTCGTTAGGTTCTTTTAACCCCGAATTTATTTCCAGTTATCATAATTCCTCAATAATACATGCATATTTTGAGCACAGAACGGGCCATTTACATTTTAGCAGGATACTTTGTTTAAATATTTTGTTCTGCAAAAGACCGCGCAAATATATGCAACCATGTACATGTACAACGGCACATAATCAGAACGAAATGCATCGAAAGGGTGGACATACTGAATAAAAAGCTGTTAGAAGTCACTTATACGAGGGACACTAAACAGCCTTTAATGTTCGAGCATGGAACGGCAACTATTCTAATGAAGACTGCAGAAACCTGTTATAATTAGTAACACGTTGTTTAAAGATGTTTTCATAAGAATCAATGAGGGAATAACATTGTAATAAATGATTGCATCACTTAAACGTCAATCAATTTTTATGTTTGACTTGGGCATTCTGCATCTCGGTGGGACGGAAACTAACGCTTTACGTGCCTTAGACCCAGATATCAGATACCAACTCTCTTAATACACAGCTGTTATCATATCACATTGTTAATCGACGACAGTCATTTGCATTAAATTTAATGCGACTTTGTAGTTGTACCAACTTATTGTCACGCGATGTTAGCGAAAAGTGGCTGACATTTATCTTTAATAATAATAAAGATCACATTTATTTATATATATTTTATCATGTGGCCCAATGTTTCAATTTATTGTCTCGTTGTCAGCAAAGAAGAAACTACAATTCATTGCGATAAAGGCTGTTGAAAACACGATATCTAAAGACCGCTGTCATGCACCAACAATTCATAAAAGGCGATTGTTATTCTTTTCAATATAATACCTACCCATGGAGATGAAATATTTAGTGCATGTAACAAAGAACTCCAACGACAACCATTGAATTTCATGTCAAACGTTTATATAACCCAAACATTAGAATGTCAGCCTTGTTTAGATCTTTCGAGAAATATCATCTTACAGTATTATAAGCATATTCATTTAAGCTCTGCGTGTGGCGAAAGACAATACAAAAGAACACATCTTTTAGGTACTAATAACTAATCATTAGAGGGGCTTAAATGAAGACTGTCATACTGACAACTTTTTAAATGTATGCAATTGATATATATATAACAATAATTCATCGTTGAAAAATCATTTTAACATTGATGTAATTTGTGTCCAACATGTACACCTGTAGGACAAAAACCTGTAGAACAAAGGTGATTGTTATTACGCTCCTCTCGATGCCCAATTTTTGCTTCAAATCTAGTGAAGAAACAATACGACCAATATATTATTCGACCTCATGACCATACAATTTTTTAGAATAACGTTCATCTGTTGTGATTGTCAGCTCATATTTCTTATATCCTTCAACCGCTAGACGTGGCGTTTTTTTAATAATACCATGAGTGTGCTGAATTCATGAAGACCAACCTCGGAAAAGTAGCCACAAGGTACGCAATTGCAGGAAAAATATGCAGCATATACCTGAATGTAATAAGGTCAAATTACGTTCGAGTCCGGCACGTAATATTTCAAGTCGGTTGTAGTTGTGGAAGCAGAATAAAACATTCCGGTGGCTCCTTCTTATTATGTTATGATTTGATCATTCTTATACTCTTAATTACAAAAAACACTGTAGTAATATAAGTTAATATTCGCAAAATGTTTTCATTTGTACCATTTGAAAAACATTATCCGTTACAAAAACATAAACTCGTAAATAAGTGAACATGTCCCTTTAAGAATCGTATTGTATTCCAAAAACCGTACGGAATTTTTAATAAAGGGATCGATTTGAACATCAATATTATTTTGGCAGAAGTTGAATCTATCGGATACATTTTGAAATACATTTACATTCCACTCTTAAAAAGCGTTGAAAACGGATCAGTTAAAATGAATTCTACTGTTTTCATTCTTACGTTGATTGTGAGTTCCGCCACCGGTATGCTATCATGTATAACACGTAAAACTGTTTTCTTGTGTGTGTGTGTGTGTGTTAGTGTGTGTGTGTGTGTGTGTGTGCGTGCGTGCGTTCGTGTGTGTGTGCGTGCGTGCGTGCGTGCGTTTGTGTGTGTGTGCGTGCGTGCGTGCGTATAAATGCATGTGTGCGTGTGTGCGAGTGTGTGTGTGTCTGTCTGTCTGTCTGTCTGTCTGTCTGTCTGTCTGTCTGTCTGTCTGTCTGTCTGTTTGTCTGTCTGTCTGTCTGTCTGTCTGTCTGTCTGTCTGTCTGTCTGTCTGTCTGTCTGTCTGTCTGTCTGTCTGTCTGTCTGTCTGTCTGTCTGTCTGTATGTCTGTATGTCTGTCTGTATGTATGTATGTATGTAAGTCTGTATGTCTGTATGTAGGCAGGTAGGTAGGTAGGTAAGTAGGTAGGTAGGTATGTTGGTAGGTAGGTAGGTAGGTCTGTCTGTCTGTCGGTGGGTAGGTAGGTAGGTAGGCAGGTAGGCAGGTAGGCAGGCAGGCCGGCAGGCAGGCAGGCCGGCAGGCCGGCAGGCCGGTAGGCCGGTAGGCAGGTAGGCAGGTATGCAGGTAGGCAGGTATGCAGGTAGGCAGGTATGCATGTATGCATGTATGCTTGTATGGATGTATGGATGTATGGATGCATGTATGTATGTTTTTATGAACGTAGGTACGTACGTACGTACGGGCGGACGGATGGATGCATTGATGGATGCATGGATGGATGCATTGATGCATGGATGGACGCATGGATGCATTGATGAATGGATGGATGGTCGGATGGATGGATGAATGGATTGATGGATGGTCGGATGGATGGATGAATGGATGGATACGTACGTTTGTACGTATATACGCATGCACCTTACCACATTTTGTATCATTGTTAAATTGCTGAGTTCGACAATGTCACGGTATAATACATTAGCATTTTATTTCATGTATATTCCTGTACGTACTCTAACTGATGCACGGCCGTTAATCGCGCGCGCCACCTCTTTTTTGAGATGCATTAATAAATGAGCGAATGCTACTTCCGAGGTGGCGCTCAGGTCCGGATGTTTTTAAATTTAACGGATAATTTTACAGGGTGATTAGGTTTTAAATGTTTTCAACATATTTCGCATTATTTTTAAAAATCGGAAAATGTAGTTCGATTCAGCGATTATAAATTCATCCAAAGATGTACAGAAACATAAAATCACACCCCATTTTGGAAACGTGAGGACCTTTATAAGTTGTGGTTTGGTTGAATTCGTAAAAGCAAATCGATGTATTTTTCCTGTGTGACGAGCAAATTCCCAGCCAATATAATCACTTATCACATGAAACGATTGCTTTGAACCTGTGCTAAATAATACCTACACAAAACATCGGCTTCTAGCCGATCTAATAGATAAATTTGCGTTTTTTTTAAAGAGATGGAGCTAATGCCAAGGAGGTGGCGCTCAGATTAGGAGGTGGCGCCAATGCACATTTAAAGCTGTTTAAAGTAAAATATTTTATGTTAAGGCTTCTATTATGTTTACAGGACTTACATTATTTTTTGAAAGTTGACTTCTTCTGCTCATTTGAGTCGCTTGCGTTTTTTATTAGAAAAAGTAGTTTTCCAACAAGGTTTTGATGAATTTAAACGTTCGTCTTTGTAAGATAAGAACATTTAACATGCATTCTAACACGGCACGCGACTTGTTTTCTATAGACAAAGAAGGAAATCAAGTGTGGGTTATTCTGCAATAACTTATGGGCGGAGCTTAATGTTTCGAAAATAGTTCCGAATAAATAAATAAAATATTGCAGTAAAATGCACGTGCTAAAACCCGCTTTCAAAGAAATGTAATAAATGTAGCATGTATATAAATGTAATGAAACAACAAATTGTATATTTGGTGATAAGTGGCATAACCACACCTACAAAGAATGTTATTGGTTAGGAATCGTAATTCAGAAAACAATTATAGCGTGTCAGCTTTTCAGAAGCATCAATAAACGTGACGTCATTAAGTTTCTACCATTGTTGTTTTCAATGAAAGTGACGTCATTTGCAAAATATTTATGAATGAAAACGTCGTCATATGTTTGTACAATTCAATGACGTCACTAAATAGTGAACTTTGTACTAAGAAGGGCGGAGTATTGAAAAATATAGTTCACGTCCTAAAGCTTGAACCAAATCAATCAGAATCGTGTTAGAATCGAAATAATATTTTTCTATGATGGTTTGTTGTCGAATAACCCACAGTAAGTTGTATAGATGCGTGTTATCAAATCACTCGTGCTTCGCACTCGTGATTTAATACCTACGCATCTATACTCCTTACTGTGGGTTATTCGACAACAAACCATGATAGAAAAATATTATTTCTTAATTAAATGGAAAAAGACTATGCTATCTTCATTTTTTGGGGGGTTGATAGTGGGAAACATACTATATATGAGCCTAATTAAGATTCGTTGACCTTGGCCTTTTAGTAAATTAAGCATTTGGATTAAGAGACACAAATCATCGTTTCAAGAAAAAGTATTATCTTATATTTATTTCGTGAATATCATACTGTATACCAATACTGTGGTCGATTAATTGTTTTGATAATGTTTTAACATTAAGTTATTGATTTTATTGTGTATTACAAATTTTTGGTATATATCGTATACTATGGTTTTATTCATGTTGGTGACTTCTTAATTAAGATTATCACTTATTTATTTAAAATAAATGCATCTTATTTATAATAGAATGTGTTTATGTTCTGTAAAGATTTTGGCCTTCGTATGTACGTTGAAAACTAAATTAAATATAACAAATACTATTATCTATCAAATCTACGTCATGTGATAATGTCATTGCGATACAACTGTTAATAGATACATCCTGCATTGGCGCCACCTCCTATCATTAGCGCCATCTCCTAAGCATTGGCTCCATCTCTTTTGGAAAAATGCTGATTATCTACTACGTCGGCAAGAAGCAAACATATTTGTGCATGCAGTGTCTAATGTGTGTTGAACGCAATCGTTTGATGCCGTTAACGATTTAATTGAGTGGACATTTACTCGTCACAAAGTAAAAACTCATCGAAATGCTTTAAAAACTCCAACATGCCACAACTTATAAAGGTTCTCACGGTTTTAAAAAGGTTGAGAATGTATGTTTATGTACTTTTTTTTGGATGAATTAATCTTCGCTGAATCGCAATACATTGTCCGATTTGAAAAATAATGCGAAATATAATGAAAAAATACATAAACCCTTACCCCCCTGTAAAATTATCCATGAACTTTCAAAACATCCGGGCATGAGCGCCACCTCGGAAGTTGCATTGGCTCATTTATTAATGCATCTGATACAAGAGTTTGCGCGCGTGATTAACGGCCGTGTGATGACAACAAACAACTTAATTAATTCGAATAGCATGAGATAAAATGGAGTAAAAATCAGACTAATTTTAAGCGTTTATTTCAAAATAAATAACAGACAACATGTTATATGAATCCAAATTATGCTAAGATTTAGGCCATATAGACAACATATAAATTTAAAACATAAAAATAGGGATAATCCACAAATACAGAAACATCGTCACGAAAAATTAATTCCGTAACCTTTTCTCGATCGTAAATTAACTTCAATAACGCAAAGTACGAATTGACTTTACAAAACAGCAACACACTTATAGTACTACAACAAAAAGAATCACAAAACATACTTGTGTCGATAGCGACGAACCCCATAAGATTTCAATTTTACTGAAAATATTAATACAGGGGATATATCACATTTAATTACTAATTGTTTCAATATTTATGTAAAAACAGTATTATAAACCTATGAGGCACGATGCATGTATACAAATAGATGTGATAGGTCTTAAGAAACATATGCACCATATTCAAATTAAAGTTTTAAATGTGGTGAGTTAGAAATGAGTTTTTTTTTATTAAATTGTTAAAATGAACTCACCAACAGCACTTATAAGTTCTGTCTTCATTATATTATTTACAATAAAATTAAAAAAAATAAATATGAACATATAACGTGGTTGACAATATGTAAAACATACAAACATGACAATTAACATCAAGTTTTTATTGAAACCCTTCCCCACGACGGTTTGCCTTTATATACAGCACAACAGTAATACACTTAATATACACGAAATCGCAAAACACACTTGTATAGATAAACATGAACCTCATGGATTGAAGTTAAGTTTAACATATGAATATGTATCTTAAATGTCACCCTTATGGGGGAGGATGAAAAGGATTAAGTACAGCTATCATATGAACCCCTTCATGTTTAGAACTAATCAACGCATAGTACACATTCCAGATCATCGGGTGAACCTGATTCCACATCACATTATATACAAGGCACAATTACAAATCTTTTCTGAGTATGAACATTAATTAAAACGGATTAGCGCGATTTGTTTATGTTTTATTTAACTATCTAGAGATACATGATAAATACCATATACATGTAGTTCTATCATACTCTAGTTCTTATTTTCAAGCAGCATAGTTTACATAATTTACATAACATGATACTGGAAAGCTCATAAATATTCTGGTGTTTTTGTCCGTAACAATCTTGATTAATACAAGGGTAACAACACTTAAATTAAAATTATTTATTGATATGTTACTAACTTTCTCTTTAATGTTGATACTGTCTTTTGTCGAAATATAACAATGTGAAATTCCAGTCGCATCATCAGGAGATCATTCGTGTCATCACCTAAAGGTTCTTAATTTAGTTTAATGACAAATTGCCATATATTAAGATATATAAATGAAAATCGATCAAACATCGATCACCGCCTTAGAACGGTCAATACAAAGTAGGGTTGGGGTGGGTGGGGCTTAAATCCGATTTAACCGAAACCTAACAAACCTCACACTCGGCCCATATTATTCAAACAACTTTTCATCGTAAACGTATATATCGTGAACATGAACACATAGTCCTTGATGGTCAAGTATTTATTTCTACGGATGGCTTTTACAAATCTCTGATATCATTCCGAATACCCGCTTGTTAACAATGAAAGCAAAAAATAAAAATACACCCTGTGGTGCGTTTAGAAAAATGAATAAATAGGAGAAAACTAGATTGTCGGTGAAACTGTATATGATACCAAATATCCAAGTCATTCCTGTAAGTGTTGAAAGTTTGACAAAAATGACAAGCTCATTTCTGTCATTTTTCACATGCCTGTTAATTGTAGATTGTTTTATACGGTATATTACAATGATGAACATAGCGAAATTGGAAACGATTATGAGGCAAACAGGAATCAGGAATGTGTAAATGACATTTTCTTGTTGGTTTATGTAACATAATTTGTTCCCGTAACCAATTCCGTTGTTGACATGTGTTGAAAGAATTATATTAATTCCTACACATATAGCTGAAACCGTAAAACCATATATATGATAAAAGAAACATTCCACTAAATTAAGGTCGGATGATATGATTTGTGTTTTATTGAACACACGGTAAATATGCAGTGTACAGATATTCATCCACATCATAACCATTAACCAAGAAAAGTGAGACAATATACCGACTACTTTGCATGGCGTTGAATCACCTTCCAATTTTCCGAAACTACCAACGAAGTAAAATGCATGTGCCGTAATAAGCGCTATTATTAATGTCATAACATTTTTTCCAGGCGTGCTCATTCTGAGACTAGGTAGAAAAACGTACGTCATCAGCGATAAAATAAGGCATACAAGCGAAACTGTAATGCATACTAGAGATACCAATTGATCAGTGGACCATGTTACTCTTGAAATGATGTTCTTGTAATTAATGTAGGTCTTGTAACACAACGATATAACACCAGCGTTCATGTCCATATATTGATCCGTATCAACTTCAAAATTATAACTTAGGAGCATTACGCTGTCATATGTTCGTTTCCATTGAATGTTTTGAAGAGAGAAATTTATTCTAGGGCACGGTGAAAAATCCATTAAATCAAACATATATCTCTGAGGATCACATTTCATGGAACAGGCAAAATGTGGCCAAAGAAACTTTCCCACATCATCAGTAAATGATTCAAATAAAATCATACTGTTTGTATAATTACCAAACGCATCCACAACTTTCACTTTATACATATGTTTATCCTCATCAAGTATTACCAAATTGTGTAACGCCGATAAAGTGTCACCACTAAATTTGTCCATGTCTAAACTCAATCGATATACTAAATCTACGTCAAGAAACAACCAACGCGATCCTGTTTCCTGGCGAGGCCTGTCTAATATATATACAGCCGTAAGATTACAAAGACAAATATATGAAAAATAAGTGAATTCGATTTTATCAGAAATATTTCTCAACTGCTTGTTTAAGATGTCAATAAGGCGAATAGTAATTATTTCATTCGGTTCGGCGACTGTGTGTAAAGGGATCAGCTTAACCTTGACCGAGACAGCGTAGTTGGAGTTCCATTTAATATTCGAGACACACTGACCGTTTTGGTAAATTCTTCCACCAGGACAATAAATTCCATCTTCCTCCTGCAAATAATTTTTAGAGTTAAGAAGAATGATATTGTGAACTTTGTGTACGCATATTAATAATACTCTTAAATGGATGAAAGGAATCATGGGTTATCCTTGAGCGCAATGTCAAAAGAAATACATACATACAATACAATCTCTCTCGTTCAATATTTATTACAATCGATGGTGTTTTAAAGACAATTATTAATCATAATTGTTATTAGGATATTATGTAAGCACATCTTTCACGTGAAATATGATGTTTTCAATATACTAAAGTAATTTTTGGTCATGTTACGTCTCAAATATATTTGTTGAAACTATATAACGGCTTGTTTACTCATGAAATTTCCGAAATGTATGTAATGCGGATAGCAATCCAATAAACGTTCAGTCTAGAGTTTTCTAGAGTACGGCGGGACAATAAGAAAACAATATTAACTTTAACTTATATATTTTTAACGGCTAAATATTATTTAATGTGGTAAAAACTGCAATTACTTCTATTTACTCACACACCTTAGGTTTTAACATCGTGTTCCCCATAACCACGGTTGATGTCTTCGTATCTATCTTCAAGAGACCAGAAAACGAGAAGCTATCTGATGGAACGAAGCCACTACAGTTTGGTTGAAAATTTTTAACTTCTAATCCATTGGGACTCCAAATTCCCGTACGGAAACCGAATGAAGAAATTATCCATATTGCACGCATTTTCCCATTTTGAATCATATTTGGTCCATAGACCTGTAATGTTACATCTGTTTATGGATGTTCTACAATATTTTTCGTTAAAGATAGGCGGGAAAAGTCGATCAAAGAAAATATCACAGTTTCGAGTTTCAAAGACAGATAGTTTTATATCGCTTTCCTCTGACAACGGCGGGTGCTCACATATGATTTCAACAGTTAAATATTCCAGATGATTTTCCTTTTCTCCATGACACAGAGCACAGTGTTTGTTTCTGTAATAAGTATTCGTTTTATTACTGACACATGGAACCATATCTGACAGTGTTGCTTCTTTTGATTTGTATTCGATTTCACACATTTGCTTAAGATGTAGAGGTCCATAAGGACAGGTCATATATCCGAAATATCCTGATTCAAAGTAATTTTGTGTTGGGTCCAACACTAAAGGAATGCAATTTTGTTCAATGACTTTCATATTTGCCACATCATCGAAAGCGTCAATTTTGATAAAGTCTGGACAACACCGACCTATACTGTTACAAGATGTCTCACAACTACACTCACAACAACCTTGCAATTCATAACACATACCGGAGAGACGACATATCTCCCTGTATATATCTTCATTGTTTGAGCGTAAATCGGCTAGTAGATTGTCATCGCCGAAGAGAGAAAAATTTTCACAACATATTTTACCAAATAAATAAAGCACAACGCTTGCAAATACTATGCAATTTCTTCCATACATGTTGTTTATAATCATTGTTAAAACGATATGTTCGTTCTAAGGTTTAATATAACTTATTGTAGAGCGTCGAAGAATTTATACTAGTTTTATTTATTATATGTGGTGGATTATTTTTCTATCGAGAACTTGCCACGCGAAACTCCTCCCACCTCTTCACAGAAGTGATGTTCATTCGTCGAATTCACAGTTATTACAGCATGAATTAGAAACAAATACGTGAATGTTATTAAGATATTGTTTCTCGATAATAATGTACAAAGTCGAAACAAAATATAAAAGACTTATGAACTATCTCTCATATACAATATATACAACAATTGTATACCAGAAATGTGTTCAATGTTCATTAAAAAAAAAGAAATATATCAGAGAAATCAGATTTTTTGCGAAACAATACCCAAGTTAAGTTTTACATTGACACCTAGTAAAAACTGTTCTATTGACTTGTCATTAACACTAATCTGAATCAAAAGGTAATCAGAAATAATAAAAAACAGTTGACATCTGTTTATTTAGGAAAAGAGAATGTACATCTTAATAACATTAAAGACAGAGCAGGTTTTACCATGGATAAAGTACGTATAAATTCTCTGATTGTTTCGCTCAGTTAATTTGATTAATAAATGAAATTTCATTTTTTTAGTGAGAGGTTAATGAAATGCAAGCTCATGTTCGTTTTTATGCTCCCCCAGAATTTATTTTTGGGGGAGCATATAGTCGCCGCTTCGTCTGTCCGTGTGTGTGTGTGTGTGTGTGCGTCTGTCCGTCCGTGCACAATTTTTGCCCGGGCTATTTATCAACAACTAATGGCAGGAATTTAATGAAAATTTATGGGAAGCTTCACTACCAAGAGGAGATGTGCGTATTATCAGCGGGTTCTGGTCAGATGATTTTTCACAGAGTTATGGCCCTTTGAAAGTTTCCATAAACTGTACATATAGTGCAATTTTTGTCCGGGCTATTTCTCAGCATCTAATGACCGTAATTCAATGAAACTTTATGGGAAGCTGAACTACCAAGAGGACATGTGCATTTGATCAGCCGGTTATGGTTGGATGATTTTTCACAGAGTTATGGCCCTTTGAAATTTTCCTTTAACTGTACATATAGTGCCATTCTTGTCCGGGTTATTTCTGAGCAACTAATGACCGGAATTCAAAGAAACTTTATGGGAAGCTTCACTACCAAGAGGAGATGTGCATATTATCAGCCGGTTCTGGTCGGATGATTTTTCAAAGAGTTATGGCCATTTGAAATTTTCAATTAACTGTACATATAGTGCAATTCTTGTCCGGGCTATTTCTCAGCAATTAATGACCGGAATCCAATAAAACTTTATGGGAAGCTTCACTACCAAGAGGAGTTGTGCATATTATCAGCCGCATCTGGTCCGATGATTTTTCACAGAGTTATGGACCTTTGAAATTTTCCATTGTACATATAGTGCAATTCTTGTCCGGGCTATTTCTCAGCAACTTATTAAGGGGATCCAATGAAACTTTATGGGAAACTTTACTACCAACAGGAGATGTGCATATTATCAGCCGATTATGGTCGGATGATTTTTCACAGAGTTATGGCACTTTGAAATTTTCTATAAACTGTACATATAATGCAATTCTTGTCCGGGCTATTTCTCCCCAACTACTGACTGGAATTCAATGAAGCTTTATGGGAAGCTTAACTACCTTGAGGAGATGCACATGTTATTTGTTGGTTCTGGTTAGATCATTTATTTAGAGAATTATGGCCTTTTGAAATTTTTAAGTTGCTAAACCATCATCGTATTATTTTGTCCAAAGTTATGCCCCTCAAGACGTTTCTTTTTATCTGAATATATAGTGCAATATTGTGACAAAAAAACCTTTGGGGAGCATCACCCGTCTCCGACGGTTTCTAGTTCTGTTTGAAGTGTGAAACATATGTTAAAAAGCCAATAATTAAGTGAGATAAAAGTGAGATAAAATCAATTGACTGGATTGACTGTTCGCCTGATCAGTTTAGTATGCAATACAATATATTGTTGTTTTTAAAAACGAAATCAAAGCATGCATTGTTCAACAAACTAGTCTTTAAAAAAACAGACGTTTACGAAATTATAGAAAGAATATTATGACACGCATAACATTAGTTGTTAATGATTGTATAAGTTTATAGAACTTTTGCCTGTAATTTACAGTACAGTCCACGCGTGTTCCCCAATATCCCTTGCTACTCCGCGGGCACGCTTATAAAGTGAGATGGAGGGGGATTAAGAACGTCCCGCGATACGCGGAGTTTGCATGATTTGCGAATCCGAGGTTAACGATCGGAAAATTGATTAGCTGACGTGGCGGCCCTCGGCGTTGGGCAACGCGGAGAAAACTCCGTGTTTAACGAGAAAACGATCAATTTAACTTTGTTTGACTTAGTGATTGTCAAATAAAATTACATTTATTACAAGTAAACATATGCATAAACAATTTTAAGACGTTCACAACATGTGTATTGTTCAATCGGTAACGAAAATGCGTATAAAGGCGGGGTTAACTGGCGATAATTATTTTTCAATGTACGTCAGATTTGAAGTAAATGAGTATCGCAGATTAATTTAAAAGGAATCAGTAATACAATTTGCGTTAATATTCATCGGTAATTAAACAGTACATGCAAGACGGTTTCGGGCATCCTCATCACACCTTTTTACCGTAAACAATTACTTAACCAATAATTGTTCCTTATGAGAAGTAATTCAAGTTAAATTCAAATGGGGAGCAATTAATTATTTATGCCGAGTAAATTGTGAAAACATTACCCTTTATACATTTTATGCGGTAACAATTTTAATTTCAGTACAAGTACATTTCATCATGTCCATTTATAGAACTGAATAACACAATTTGTCTACAGCGACGTGATTATATTATTTAGTCCCTTTGCATGCATATGCACCATGCACTATGCCATGTAAAATCCGTGTTTTAATAAGAGCGCGACTTTGTAGCTGGCAGAGAAGTTCCAACTCAGTAATTATCATTCTATACCTAGATGGTGACGTTAGTACGTTATTGTCAGTAAGACCGGTGTGACACAATGCAGTACTTGTAGTATTTTAGAATGAAAAAAAACCAACAACATCGGAATTAATGTACACGATGAAAAAGTATTGCCCATTGAAACTATAGAATAAAAACGTAAATTTACGAATTACAAATTTAATTGAAGTCATACTAATTGATCGGTCGTTATAACAAAATATGAACAGTGCTCGATGCTCGCACATCGTGTCACGTGATTAACGCATATAACATGGGCATTATCCCATCCAAAAAATTTCTTTGCATATATGCGCTTGTATAAATAGGCGGACTTTGAGTTTTTTAAATTTTAAAACACATTAGCGTAAATATTGGTTATATTTTGGTTTTGAACATTGAAATCGAAATTATACTGGATTATATGGTTATGGATAGATTCGGAACATGTATGCATCCAGCTTATTTATTCATATAATAGACGTACATGTGAATTAAAACATATATTAATTTTCTATACAATTATCTGTATTTTTATTAGCCACAGTATTAAAGGGGCCTTTTCACAGATTTTGGCATTTTTAACTTATTCATTAAATGCTTTATATTGATAATTGTAAACATTGGATCGTAAAAGCTCCAGTAAAAAATCAAGAATAAAATTAAAAAAAGGAAAAGAACATTGACCGAAGCAGGTTTCGAACCAGTGACCCCTGGAGTCCTGCCAGAGTCCTGAAGTAAAAACGCTCTAGCTTACTGAGCTATTCCGCCGAGTACACATACTTGATGTATTTTATACCTTATATAAGCAATCTTCGTAGTTTCACAAAATTTAACGACAAAAACAGAACTCTCCAAATTATTCAATCGTTTCGCGTTGCAACGCTTTATAATTTTTAGGTTTTAAAATCGTCAAAAGATGCATATAATGGCTATATTAGACCATGGTAAATGTTCAGTATTACTGTTTCCTCACAAATATAATAACTAAAACGAAAATTTGCGAATCTGAAACAACTTTTTTCAATTTTGTCAATTTACCAAAGCGTGAAAAGATCCCTTTAAAACAATGTTTTTATTATTTGGCATTCACAGTAGCACACTGCTAACGCGGTGTTGTGCGGCAGTGTCCTGATAATATCGGAAATTGTCTGCATTTACAGACTATGCTAAAAGTAATATCATGCGGTCCGTCTAAAATGCGTATATGACTCATATCCGCGGATATGACCGAAACGTGCGGATATGAACGAATATAGGCAATATCGATGCTTTTTCTGCAATGTTTAATTCAATTTTTAATGAAAAATACGCATATGTGTTAAATCTGTTTATATTGTCTCAAAATAGAACAATTTAACAGGCATAATCACTTTTCCAACTCTAAATTCATATCCACGAACATGACGAAGTGCCATAAGATTGTTTTCAGGCTACACACCACCAACAATATTACCACGACGGCACCACACATGTTTTGTGGTATTAGTTTACACAATGTTTATATAATATACTGATTGTATTAATATAATTGATGTCGTCATCTAAAAACTTAAATATTTAGATTTTCAATATGCTTTGGGAAATAGTAAAGTATTTTAGGACCGATTAACGCCGGTCACGAAGTATTCATGTTATTTGCCATATGGTTATATTTTATTTGAATTCAAAATGTTGCATTTTTTGTAATATACTTAATGTTTGATTGCAGTAAATTATTGTCTGTATGTCACCGGTTCAGGTGACATTTTTCATTTGAAAAAAAAGTTAATTTTAAAAGCTCGAATATGATAAAATCGACAAATGTGGTTTATCCAATAAAGGCTCTATATTTGTAGTGCTATAATAACTTTATGCCCGGTAAAAGTATCTTATATGTAATTGTTACTATATATTATAGTTTATTAGTACGTACAAATATGCAAGTTATTTTATTTATTAAAATGAATAAAGGATATCGTAGTTCTTAAATGTTTCAAGAATGATAATAATCATTTTAGTTGCGCTCTTGCAATGCATGTCCCGCGTACATTTTTGATTTTTCGTGAATATTATGTTTTATAAGTGAATGTAACAGATGTAATATTAAACTTTAACGTATAGGCTTCGTATTTTAACTTATCGGGATATTGGGTATGATCTGTTGAAATGTAAAGTGAAACTGCTTGAATGTATTGAATAATAAAGTTAATAAAATGTGTGCATACTGAAGTGTATATAATGCGCATATAAAAATGTAACTATGACAGTTGACTCGCTTTGTAATTTAATTGCGTTATGCAAAGGTAAAATGTTGTTATACATATATTTAATTGTATTCATTCTTCATTTCGTATTTGGGTAATTTTATCTTTCAAAACGAGGCGTTTAATCTGTTAAAAATAGGTATTTTAATAGAGAAGTTTGTAATGCGGGTCCTTTTATATAAACTAGTTAAATATGTAGAATATGCGTACCTACAAATGTCCTTTATGCTTATTATGAACATACAAAGGAAGCCTGCTTCTGGTAAAAAGAAATTATGATTATGAAATATATTATGCGCATGTATACTGATTGTAGCATTTGTTGGTACAAGTCTAAGTGTTATTAAGTACATATTTATATTTGTATATATTGTATATGTATGTAAATGATGATAAGCTTAACATGCGTTAGTCAGAATTAACTATTATATTCTGATTTTAATTAATTTCAATTCATTTAACGAATGGTTATATATTTTTGATATATTTTCAATTATTAAAGTTCTATTTAAATGAATTGAAATTAATTGACATACCTATACAATAACAGCATGTTTGAAGTAAATACGAAACTTAAATCATTTCAAAGAAAGATCAATTTACAATACAAAAATAAACATATTTTCGTGAGAATGTGATTACATAATAGTTTCCACATAATGTCAAACGAAGCTGAATAATTGCAACACGTATAACATTATTCTGAACCAAATTTCATAATTGAACAAATCTTATTATTTCAAACTTCATATATACGATAGTTTTTTTTTATTAATTTAAAGCTCCGCGGGTTTTTTAAAATAGGAAAATACATAAAAATGAAGTGAGGACAAATATGATCGCATAAATTCAGCTTTAAACTTGTTTATTTTTCATTCGAAATATCGGATTAATAAACGTTTATAACGTTTAAGTTTCAGTGATATAATATAATAACTCCATCTATGTTACACTAAATTGTAGTTAAGTATAATTTTAGTATTACCCCTTTGTTGACCACCTAAACGAAAACGAAACTACAGTTGATCTATAGGGATATGGTTCCATAGTGAATATTAAACACTATCATTTTACTAAGAGATCAATCTATAAGGTATAAAAATAATATCTCCACCTATATACACTCAGCGACTGGTCAATTTAATTTAATCATACCCAAACGTCGACCATGTATGCCAAAACTATAGATGATCTAAAAGGATATATTTGCTAGAAGGAAATTATATAATATCGTAACAGATGCGGCCAAATTACTCCAGCAACAATTATACAATACCATCAATTAAAGATAACATTCAAATACATGAACATTCAACAAGACTACAACAACTCTCAAACCGCGATTATTCAGTATCAACTAATAGTAAAACTAGTAGTAGTAGTAGTAGTAGTAGTAGTAGTAGTAGTAGTAGTAGTAGTAGTAGTAGTAGTAGTAGTAGTAGAAGTAGTAGTAGAAGTAGTAGTAGTAGTAGTAGTAGTAGTAGTAGTAGTAGTTGTTGTAGTAGTAGTTGTAGCAGTAGTAGTTATAGTCGTAGTAGTAGTAGTAGTAGTAGTAGTAGTAGTAGTAGTAGTAGTAGTAGTAGTAGTAGTAGTAGTAGTAGTAATAGTAGTAGTAGTAGTAGTAGTAGTAGTAGTAGTAGTAGTAGTAGTAGTAGTAATAGTAGTAGTAGTAGTAGTAGTAGAAGTAGTAGTAGTAGTTGTTGTAGTAGTAGTTGTAGCAGTAGTAGTTATAGTCGTAGTAGTAGTAGTAGTAGTAGTAGTAGTAGTAGTAGTAGTAGTAGTAGTAGTAGTAGTAGTAGTAGTAATAATAGTAGTAGTAGTAGTAGTAGTAGTAGTAGTAGTAGTAGTAGTAGCGGCAGCAATGGAACAGTTGTGATTATATGATTATTCTTCAGCATTAATTTGAAAAACGCACTGAAAAGCTTTGTTATACAGGCATCGTATATAAAGTGAGATTGAATATTTCTTTGTTTTTCTTTGTTTCATTTTGAAGTCACATTTAACTGTCAAATTTATTTCATTACACGGCATATACCGTATATACATGCAGTCTTTTTTCACTAACTCCACATATTTGGACATTTTAGAAAAAGGCACTCAATTTGTACAACTCTGTGACTTAATACCTATATCTATTTTCTCGAGTGATACTATTGTAACTACGTTTTTTGTCTTACCTAGGCGACGATAAGGAAGTGCTTGATATTATTTTCTTATAAATCTAGGCTACATATTTGTTTTTTTTTATAAACATATGCATGCAGCTTCAATGTGGGATGAGATTTTGCGAATTCTTAAGTGTTGTTTTATATAGAAAAAAGAATCGTTGTTTTATTGTAATGTTGGAGTATTTTTCTTTTGTTTTTTTAAGTAAGAGTTTCGAAGATATGTAAATATGCCTAGCTGTTCAAATATTATTTTGCCTTATGTCGTCCAATATCGATTCTATTCTCTCCGTCAATATTGACTAAAATGTATTTCTGTGATTTATAATGCTATATTCTGTTGATGGAATTCATTTGCGACCAAATCTTAGAACATGCAATATTCGCATATCAGGATATTCTTAGCCGGAATTAACCCTCTAAAGCAAACATACCTGTGTTAACTGTCAACAGTTTAATATCTAAAATGTGTATGCTTAATATTTAACAGGATTTTCTGATCAGAATACTTAGTTTTAACATATTATTTTAAGGTCTGGTGTTCCAACCAACGTGAACAATTCTTTGTTTATGGACTTTATATTGGTTTAAAACTTATACATACACACATCATTAAAATGTTATGACAATATTTTAATATTTACTTTAATGTGATTTCGCAAATTTTCATGTTGTATCGAAGTTGGTGAACGATGACACTTATGTGTCTAATGTTTCACGATACACGATATTTATTTATAAATCGAGTAATTTTATTCACAAAATTACTAACTTAGTTGTATGGTGTATTTTGAATGTGTTATGACATAAATAATATAGACGTTTTTAATTGCAACATTTTTACGTAATTCTTAATTAAGGAATAATTGAACGTGAAACAAACGTATTTAGTTATTGTTTGACGATGTACATTGATCACATTAAAAAAAATACTTTTCAATCAAATCTATTAAGTACTTTTGATATGAAAAATTCGACTCCCGATTTGGATGCTTTGATATGTAGATATTTAAAATCCATATTCCAGATTATAATTGTAATATGCGGTTGTCAGCACGTAGGAATAATGGACATCTGTTCGTTAAAGGCTTTCATGATCACGATACCACTTGTATATTTCAGTTTGTTCCGGTTCTTCAAGTTACTAGAGTTTTTATTGCGTCCGAATTGTATGTAAAATGAAATTATTTTGTATAGGTCAAAATATATATGCACATTCAAAGTTGCATACGTAATATAATAAGCATGCCGTTTTATTTAAGTTTAAGCGCCGAAATGTTCTGTCTATATACACAAAGAGTATTCATTATTAATTTAAAAATAATCTTTTCTTAACATAGATATTCATGTTTGCTATGACGACATTTTAAAATTGTTTCTTTTTAACGCATTCAAAAGGAAAAAATAGAATTGTTGTCAATATGTTTGTAAATTTATTCCTTCCAAACAAAGAGCATACTTTTATTTAATACATGTTTTTTTCTTAAATTTATGTCGATGTATAAATCATGATAAGCATGTACTGTTTAATCGACGATAACTTTATTTTTCTATTATATTATGCTCTTATCTTTGTATATTTATCTTCGTTAACAAAGGAAAATATGTGAGCGCGAATTTCGCGAATAGTTAAAACTACTTTTTCGTGTTGAGTCGGCAACTTCATTGACTATTCGGTAAACATTCACCCAACAATAAAATAAATTGAAATTTAATACAGATTTATGTGAATGAAACGGAGATTTCTCCCGCATTTTATGACTACCGTGTGGCTCTTAAGGCCCATATATCAATGTTTGGTATGTTCGCAGCAGACATAACCAGGGTAGTCTGAACAGTTTTATTGATATTGCATAATGGCTGGCGGCGTCTGTTTCTCGAAAGCAATACATAATCATGATCGTGATGATAGATATTTTATTACCGGTCTGTAAATATAAAAAATAAACAAAATATTTTGTGGTTTTCTGTAACCAAGCTTTATTTGTTTGACAGTGTGTAATAATTAAAGCAAAATTATGATTCAATTCAAAGGCACATTTAAATAACGCTACATGTATGTAAATGGGTAAAATATAAAAGCAAGGTGCACGAATAAATTGTTACGTGTCGTTACTGGTGACAGTCAGAACAAACGTTCGATTGGCCAATATTTATTTAATATGTTTGCACCTGAAGTTAAAATAACAATAATATGCACATGGTAATCAAATATTGGTATAAACGATTCAGAAAATAATTTCGGTATCAACACTTGGCCGATAAATAACTCTAAAGCAATCATTTCTTGTATAATTCATAATTTATCGGATTATAATAATTTACTACACACATTAACGGATATGAATGTTAAATGTATATACCCAAAAAGCTTTGTATATGTGACACGTGTTTTAAATTGCTAGCCCTCTAATCTATAACAAAATCCATGTTTCTAGTCATGCGCCTTTTCACATTAATTTGTTACAAATGAGCGCTTATAACGGTTGTTATTTTTACATTATCTTAATTTAATAAGATTCCCAATACTGTTTGAGTCATTCTTCATACAAGAAACCGGACGATACTGATAGGATTAATATATTTCTTCCTTTGGAATAATAGCCCAAAACATTAAAAAGATATTACATTCATGAAAACATTTCCACACGCTATACGCTGTTTTTTATATGTGTCAAAATATCGTATTTTTCTGGATTATCTGTGAAACAAAAAAGTATATTGTATATAGTTATATATAACATAACAATTCTAGTGTTATATTTTTCTTGTCAAATAATTTTTTTTCAAACAATAAAAAGCTATATGCATATAATAAGGTAATACATGAATTTAACCTGACTTAATTTAAAAAACATTCAATATGCAAATCACGCGAAATGAAGTCTGTACTAGTCGGAAGATATAGATATGAATTATATATATTAATCATACAAATACCAGATTCACTGATTCAATCTCGGTATGGATTTATCTTTCGGAATTGGTTGTGTTTAGCTTCAAAGCGGTGTTCTGACCGGTCCTTCATATTCGCGGATATGAATTGGTAGTAACTGATATTAAAATGTCAATGAAAAACGCTTTAAAATACCTTCGATCTCAACATTACACATGCACGGAATGCACGGAATGTATTTTTTTCATAGAACGATTTGCATATCAAAAAATAAAGGAAAACAACATTTAAAAGCCATTATGTGTTCATATCCGCACTTTTCAGTCATATCCGCGGATATGAGTCATATACATAAATGTTGAGTGTTTTGCAAAAAAACAAGTAATTTTCTGGTTTCCAGATACAGGGATTGAGAATGTGTCCCCCCCCCCCCCCTGTGCCTGGATGTAAGCCACCATCGATGTGCATAGGATAGAAAGGTCGACTTTTACTCAATCTATATAACAACCCCAAGCCGCAAGTATTAGCTAACTGAGCGTTTCAGTGAGTACACATCGCCTTCCCAGCCGTGGAAGCACTCGCTAGCAGACAAAAGCCCCGCGGATGAAGCGAGTTTTTTTGGGAAAACGCGTGGACTGTACTGTATATAGCCAATACATGCCTTACTCAAAATTATCATATACCCTGGTATATATTTATATATAACTTTGAGTTAAGTTATATGTGATTCTTTTAATACCAATAAGTTGGACATACATACAAATAAGTGCTTGCTTTCCAATAAGGGATAAAAAAAATCTCTAAAAAAAACTGTTGCGTTGTGCGTGGTGCGCTTAAAAATTCGTCTATTGTGACCGCATGTTACTCGATGTCCTCAATTCAATTCCATTTTACATTTGTTAATATGACGATGAGCTGCAATTACTTTCGTCGCAAATACATGTTTTGTGCTTGTTTCGTAATGAGAGATGTTCTGTGCTTTTCACAGAGTATCGTTATATATGTAATCGAAACGACCGAGGTAACAAAAACCGTAAGTAGACAAAAACACACATTAATCTCATGATTGCGGTGTCAATATGTGGCATAAAATCGAGTAAAAGGTGTGAATTATAACGCCGAAAAGTTAGCGATTGTAAGCATAGCTTACCTTTTGACTGTTTCTCTATTTGCACACTTTACTAAATATTTACTTAATAATCTCTCATGCTCTAGCGTTGCATATTCAATGGTCACGCATAAGAACATGCAGTGGTAACAGTATATATCATATTATACAAGGGGTGAAGCGTACGCAAATGACTGGAGTGGCGTAAGTGACACAAATAGTAACTAGTCTTCACAACGGCGGCTAACGGCTGATTTTTCGATGTTTCCGTGCAAACTTTTAAAAGGTTTTGTACATTTACCATACTTATTCGATATAATCCTTACGCGCAGGATGATCTACTGATATCAATTTAGTTTCGGTGTAAATCCTGTAGATGCATTATCAATGATTAACAAGTTATTGAAGACTTCATACGTAAGAGCGCGATCGTTTACGGTTTATTGTATGTCCATTGTAAGTTCATATATAAGGTTTTCTCAGCAGTTTTCATGGCAATGTGGACTCAAGAACCATCATAGTTTACCTTGCATAGACACCAGGATGCTTCTAACTGGAAATTGCAATATATGCATCACAATTAGAGAAACAAACCCCATTAAAAAAAGGTGATGAGCACAGAACCCCACGTTCCGTAACTGGTGTTTATGCAAAAGTCAGAGAAGAGAAAAAGTGTGGAGTCACACATAATGTACGGTGGAATAGAGGGGCCATGGGAAATATTGTTTTCAATACACGTGCAACGTTTTGCTTGCATGTGTGCACGGATGCGCACATACTAGTGAATACGTGCGCCCCTATTTATTTTTGCGAGCGCACGTTATATATTTACATATATATATTAATAAACGATAAACCGAATAAACAATTTTTATTGTGGGTGGGGAAAAGTATATTGATGTTGATCTATTGTAATATCTGTGTTGAGAAATCAACAACTATAGCAATACGGCTGTAAAAACGATACATTAATACTTACTTGATGATGCTAAAGGATGGTGTAATATTTTATATGCTGATTGATATTGTATGGTAAACAACACTGGGTCTAAAATGTTATACGTTTCACTGTGCAGCTGAACTTGTTATTTCTATTTACTTTACACTTGAATAGTAAGTTAATTATAACAAAGAAAACAATTCATCTTACTTAACTGTACAAAAAAGTATTGGATTATTAATATTAGATAATTGTCTATTTTAAGATATCGGTTGCCATATGTCGATATGGACCATTGATGGAGTGTCAACTATTATTACACTGAAAGATTCAACATATCAGACCCTCTCTTGCGCACCACAACGTATAACAGCGAATTACTAAAAAAGTCTGATGACAGTCATTAACATGTAAATGTACTCCGAAGAGATGCGTGGCCGAGAAACATCTTTTGCTGGACATTAATTTATATGATGTGATAAGCAAGCTTGGAAAGAGTGTGCCTTTCCTTTCAAAGTTCGTGAGGTGTCTACGCATATTTTGTTAGCGGTACTTACTCATATTCTCTTTTTGTTAACACGTGCTCATCTATATCATTATCATATATCTGATTTCAAACTATTTTAATATATATGATTATGCAAATTATATGTGCATCTATCAAACCTTTTACAATAAGACACATCATTCAGCCATTCATATTGAATTAAAAATTACTGTAGGGATGGTAACGATTATCCGGATTTCCGGATATCCGAATACTGGTCAAGTATCCGAATTGTAAAAGAGGATCCGAATACTTGATTAAACGATATTACCCTGTTGTTATGCACACTATGTTCCTTATTGTTTAATTCAACGTTAATCTAAAAAAAGACATCGTTGACAGACTGACATATCTCCTTAAATTGGGTTTTGCTCAGCGAGTGCCCCTGTCAGTTCCCGATCACCCTTGCTCAGCGAGTGCCCCTGCCCGTTCCCGATCACCTTGGTGATTATGGCCGGTTGCATAATTGACAACTTGCGCCTCCGTGTTTTGTGTTATGGTCCTTACTTCCCAATAATTGACACCAATTGGCTACTTGGCTTCAATAGACGGGTGCAACAGTATAAAAAAATTATCTCTGCTCAATCAAATAAACGTTTTTCAATTTGTCAATCAATATTTATCTGTTATAAAAAAGAGTATAAATAAAGTTGTGTTTGTCATAACTGTTGTATTAACATTTTATTGAACCAAGTACTGCGAGATATTTCCCGAACTGGCATATGTCGCCCGAAGTATTCTGGCAGTTCCGGCAACATCGGTTCCGTCTGAGCGCGTGTTCTCGTCGGTATTTACCAAACTAAGGAACATACTAAATACCGACTTAGTCGATGCAATTATTTTCATGAAAACCTTAGGTCAGTGCATCTTAGCGAATAAAAATGAAGAAGTACGCCTTTGTTTTAGTTTTACGATGTGTGTGTTTTAAAGAAATTACGTATTTTGCGACTTTGATATTGTTCTTATAAATAAAACAATTTCAATAAAGACATCATATAAATGCGTTATTTTGATTGTTATTCTGTAAACAGTGCCAATTAACGTATTCACAGTGTTGTGATTATGGTAAAGGCCTTTTGTAGTTTACTTACAAAAGAATACGGATATCCGGATATATTCAGATAGCGGATACGGTTATCCAAATACCGATTTCGGATACGATTCCCATCCATAAAAATTAGTTAGTTTGCCTTATTTACCGTCAAATAATTGTTTGGTTGTAAACAATACACGTGGACTTTAAATGAAACAATCAATTTGATTGGTTATCAGTATTACCGTGGTGTGTAATGTGTATTACTTATTTTACGATTGCAACGATTAAACAACACATTACTTCAGTTAACTTGTTGAATGACACGATTCCAATATAGTTTGCCTCCCAATAAACATCACAAAAATGTAATAGAATGCATCAAGTATTCACTAACAAATCTATTGATATGTTATACAAGTAAAAAGTGGGATATAAAGGCCGCAGCGTTAAACAGAAAAAACATCCAGTTTTAACCACGAGCCCGAAAGATCGGTTATTCACTCGTGGAAACCTGCTACTTGAAAAAATATGACTACCGGGGGTGGATGAGCACACGTTAAAATTACAGACGTGAAGTAACGCTATTAAAGCAGCAACACCGCCTGCCAAAAATAAAATATTCTATTGCTCATCAAGCGACCGAACTAAAAAAAACATATACTTGACTGGGCTAAACCTAGTTTTGCCAATCGCTTGACCATTGAGAATCGCTCTTGCGATCACACTTTAACATGACTCTTTTAATTTCAATAATTATCGCTACACTTGCGATCACACTTTTGCATGACTATTTTAACATCAATAATCCTTACACTTGCGATCACACCTCCATAACGCTTAACTTACGATCACAGTTTTACATGACTATTTTAATATCAATAATCGCTACACTTGCGATCACACTTTTACATGACTCTTTTAATATAAATAATCGCTACACTTGCGATCACCCTTTAACATGACTCTTTTAATACCAATAATCGCTACACTTGCTATCACACTTTTACATGATTCTTTTAAAATCAACAATCGTTACACTTGCGATCAAATTTTTACTTGACTCTTTTATTATCAATACTCGCTACACACTTGCGATCACTCTTTTACAACCAGATCGCTACACTCGCGATTACGATTTACCCTTTTCACATACATGTACTTAATCGGACATTAAAATACCAATAATGCCACCTAAACGTTTTTCTCCTACGGTATTGCTATTATTTTTTAATCTTAATCTTTAACAACTTGGAATTACCCGAAAGGTCTAGTCACTAGATTGATATACTACGCATGTAGTCACAGAGTCCATTCAGATACATGTTTTAGAATAAATGCGCATGCCCATCCGACCCCTGGCAAACAGATTTTACCGCCACAATAAATTTCACACATTTATCCCCCACAAACTCCAACTCTAGAAGTTTTATTTAAGGGATGCGTACCACCAATTTCGCCGAGTCTAATTCCAAGCCTAAAAATACGATATATTTACTGGGGCTTTTTGTTTTGAACTGCTAAAGGCACGTTTAGCTCCTGCATACAATTGTTAAATGTGTGCATAGCTTGGCGAAAACCTAGCTGAGATTTATAGCCTCCCGGGAAATCGTCTAAATAGTGTATAGGCCTGCCAGACGACATTTACTATTAACGCAGTATTTCAAGAATGATGAAAACTGCTAAAATGTTTTGCATTGGCTGTAGCACCGAATGGTAAAGCCTTTTCCAGGTTATACATGCAATTAAATGGTATGATTAGTATTTCAAAGATTTCTTGCCGAACCGGAAGAAGGCGAAATGCGTTTTTAAGATCAATTTTGAAAAGTTTACAGTATTAGCCTAAATCTTGAATCATGTGAACCGCCTCATCAAAATTTGTGTACTGAGCGGACGAGTATTTAAAATCTCGTGGACTTTGTCTGGCCGCGTGGTAAGGTAAATTGAGGCATAAATTTAAAAAAGCGTCAGACCTGCGTTCGATAGTCTGCAATTATCCTTCATTCTTTTGGGTGCTCAATACTGCATTGTGCCGACAACTGAAGAACACCCCAGTTACAAAAATCAACTCAAACGAGCCTTTAAGCAACAAGGCCAAGTTCACATAATCGCCCCTCGCAATTTGTTGTGTAAGCGAGACTGGCACGTGTGCGGACAAGTCATCGTGCGCTAAACGCCGTATTCAGGGGTCGCCCCAGATTATTTGCCAAATAAAGACTTTATGTTGGATCAGATGCCCACTAACACCGCATCCCGCTTCGTTGTGTGTATTGTCACGTGATACATACAAAACAGATACAATATTAAAGAATATCAATTTATGTAAACACTATCTTCATAGAACATTTACTAAATCCTATAGACGTTAGTTATATAGAATATATTTATTATTGTATAATTAAGGAGAAACTATTATCATAAAGGCAAAAATCAAATATTAATAAATAGTATTTTCTTTGTCTTATGTGTCATATATGTGTATGTGCTATTGACCTTAAATGTGAATAAATAAATAAATCGTCAAAGTTAGGACAGCAGATATACATGTATGGAGAGAACGAGAAACGTAAACAATGTTAACCAAAAAGGCACAATCACAGGCAATCGGCACCTGTGTCGGAAGCAATAATTAAGAATCATTAAGTAAGTAAATCGATAGAAACAGAGAACCTACACTTGCGCACCCATTGAGCCATTCTTATTATATCAGTCATCGTTGTGATTTCCGCAAAAGTTTTAACAGCCGTTAGACATTTATGATCGATTTTCTTATTTAGCGAATGACAATAATTTTTTGATCGACTAGTTTGCAGCCAAAATATAAAGCACTTACCGCGTGTCAATGTTAAACTATCAACAGGTCGTCACATAAACTTGCAGAAGATGTGAAAAGGCACCATCATGGCGACAGCCATTTTTTCCAAACAAACCAGTTTCGCAGCAAATGGAAAATATAACAAGAGTTCTGATTGCCTAATGTCATAATCTAAAATAAATGCTGGTCGAGCAGGATTTTTCTGCTCGAGCAGAAAAATGCTCGTCGAGCAGCAAATTTGCTGGTCGAGCAACATTTAAATGCTGCTCGAGCAGCATTTAAATGCTGGTCGAGTAGCATTTTTTTCTGCTTGACCCCTTTGGTATCCCACAGAAATGACCGTAAGTTACATCTCAGAAGACGGGTTGTTTCCCGGCTAAATATTGACACTGATAATTTATGTGCGCTTATTTTCGATTGTATCTCCGCAACATTTGGTATTTAAAGATGTTAAGAAACGAGGAGAGACAGACTCGGAAAATGGTATTATACTAAGCGTATCTTTCTTTATTTACTCTGTTAACTGAAAGTATAGGAAATGTTAAGAGAGACTAATGCACCGAGGAACTTGTGTTTTATGTAGTTATTTACGGAATAATTGAATTAGAAATTAAATTAGATTGAGATTAATTTCTGACTTTGTTATACACTTGACCACACATTATTATATAGAGAAAATGACAATATTAGGATGGAAATAAATTACATTTACTCAGTTAATACAATCAACGTCATTGCGGCAAATTGCGCACGGCCCCTTTCGAAATAAGTCGCAAGACTTTCAAGGGCTTTCCTGGCAGTACATGTCCTTATATCAGACTAAAATAAACTATAAGTAAACAGTCTAATGTAAATGTACCTATAATTGTATACCATATGAAGGCAATTTAATCTGTGATATTTTTGTGTTCAATGTATGTGATTGTCTTAAGCTGAATTTGGCTTAAACTTCTTTGTGAAAATTGTTAAATCTGATTAAGGTATGTAAATGTATCTGAAATGGTTACCTCATTGAGTCAATTTTAATTCTGTGATGCTAAATATATGTGTTTGTTCTAATCTGATTTTGTTTTAAGCATCTGAGAAATTGTATTAAGGTATTGTAAATGTAACACACATGTATATCCTCATGATTTCAATTTGATCTGTGATATTTTTAGTGCTAAGTATATGTGTTTGTTTTAAATTTCTGAGAAATTGTAATAAGGTATTGTAAATGTAACACACATGTATACCTAATTATTTCAATTTGATCTGTGATATTTTTAGTGCTCAGTATAGGTGTTTGTTTTAAATTTATCTTGTTCGTATGTAAAATGTGATAAATTGTTTATGTTATTATTTGACATGTATATGCCGAATAAATCTATCTATCTATCTTGTTAAGTGAACTGGATAACGTCAAAGTATTAACAGGAACAATTTTTGAAGCACTTTAGAATCTCCTCAAAATAAATAAAATGACTACCTTGATGGATTTGCAGTAATCTGTTATTATCCTCCAATGTTTCCTCAAGAGTTTCCGCGTGCTTTCTTTTTCTGCCGCGAGGCATTTCCGTAGATTACTCGAGATACAAATTGTACAAGTTTTTGGCGATCTGAACACAATCACAGGCAGTTGCAAAAGGAGGAATGACGTAATATCACATGTCACCGAAAATGCGTAATTCTATTGTTCTAACGAACACGTCCTAGGCAATCCGTTCAAGTTACATAACGAAACAGACAAAAGTATTCCGTAATCGTATCTATAGAAACCAGTAAACAACATTCGTTTCCGCAAAAATATTGTTAATTTATACTCAGAAATTAATAAGACTTATTACGTTAAATGTTCTACCACAATCCCATCTATACAATAAGGACAGCTGATCCTCCATGGTTACATAATAACATACGAAAGAAAATCCGACGCCGTAAACGTGCATACAAAAAAAGCCAAGGCTTCAAGTTTAGACAGACATTGGCACATTTATCGCCAACAACGTTACATTGTTAATGATCACGTCAGATCAGCGAAAAAACTCTATTTCGATAACCTTGCTAAAATTATATCTTATCCGGTTTCTGGAAAATCATCAAACATTTTACAAATAAAATCAACAAACATAACGAGTTGCCTCCCTTAATTCATAAAGGTGCCATTAAAAAATGTCTCGCCAACATGTCAAAGATTCTATTAAAATTATGACAACTTGAAAGTCCTCGCAGCTGAAATTGCAGGTCCACTTCAAAATCTTTTCAATTTTTCACTAAGTACCGGTAGGGTTCCACGTAGCTGGAAAAAGCAAATGTAAGTGCAATTCATAAAACGTCAGATCCTCATGATATAAGTAGATATAGACCAATCTCCCACCTAAGCGTTGTAAGTAAATGTCTTGAAAGAATTTTTCACAAATACATCTTTAACCATTTAAGGGCTACTGTCTTATAACCCAATTGCAATCAGGTTGTTGTACCTAAGATTCCACTGTCAACCCATACGTTTATCACTCTTTCTGTAAAGCCCTCGATGAAGGCACAGAAGTTAAAGCGGTATGTGTTTGTGACATTTATAAGGCTTTGATAGAGTATTGCACGTAGGGCTAGTTAATAAAATAATACTCAGTGGTATCTCGGGCAATCTTTTATCTTGCTCACTGGACTATCGTAATGACAGAAGACAGTTGTCATTTCCAGTTGTAAATCTGACTCACTGCCTATCAACGCTGGTGTTCTCCAAAGGTTCATACTAGGGCTTCTCCTTTTTCTTGAATACATAAACGACATTGTGAGATATTTTTACTGCCCAGTTCGCCTGTGTGCAGACGATACTGCGCTGTATATATTTTTCGACAAACCGGTTGATGCAGCCACTCAACTCAACCCTGATCTTGTAAAAATCCTTTCATGGGCCGATATGTGGTTGGTTACATTCAATCCATCTTAAACCGAGTCATTAGTAACACAAAGAAAAATCAATCGCCCGATCCACCCCCCTCTATTCCTTTACGACTGCACAATAAATGAGGTTTGTCTCAAAAACATTTAGGCCCGAACTCTTCTAACTCATGCTCCTGGCATGACCACATTAAAACCATTAATTACAAAGCATTGCAGAGAATAAATCAAATGAGATTTTTTAAGTTTACCCTCCATATAAAGTCCCTTCTAACTGTATATGCGACATTTATTAGACCATTTTATGAATACGCTGATGTAGTATGGGATAATATAACCGCACATGATGAAATTGAACTTGAAACGATTCAACAAGAAGCAGCTAGAATAAAAAGTGGGGGACACGTCTATCATCAGTTCAAAATGTATATAATGAAACGGCTCTTGAACCCTTAAAAGATAGGAGGACTTAACATAAACTGACCCTCTCTATCTAATCTATCTAATTTAATCTATCTAATCTCATTCTCCATCACCCCCATAATTGTCTACACTTATTCCCTCTAGCGGGGGTGAAACAACGGCATATCCACTTCGTAATTCCGATAATATACGCAGCATTCAATGTAAATCACAGCTGTTTTCACGATCGTTCTTACCATCAACGATAAACCTACGGAACGCATCGTAATTATCCCCACGCTTTTTGAAACACTATTTGGAATTTTGATATGATCCCTGGGTCAAACGTTATGGGGATTGGGATGGGGCCAGGTCAGAGATTTTCACTCATTTTTATGCCCCCACTATGGTGCATTGGCCATAACTTATGCAATATTGAAGATAGGGACTTGATATTTGGCATGCATGTTTATCTCATGGAGCTGCACATTTTAAGTGGTGAATGGTTAATGTCATCCTTCAAGTTCAGAGGTAAAAAAACAAATCCAAGGGAAGTAATAAGCTTTAAAGGGAGGTAAGTAATGAACCTGCCAAATAATATAAAAAATAAAATAAATAAAAGTGGCGCAGGAGGGGGCATTGTGTTTCTGAAAACTCAAAGGTAAAAAAACAAATCCAAGGTAGGTAATAAGCTTTAAAGGGAGGTAAGTAATAAAATTGCCAAATGATATATTTTTTAAATAAATCAAAGCGGCGCATGAGAGGGCATTGTGTTTCTGACAAACACATCTCTTGTTATATATTATTTTACATTAACTACTTCATTTCTACACCGATTCACTTCCAATTGATACTGAACATCTTTAAGACAATACGGTCAATCTCAAGTATGCATGGCCCCATTACCAATCCTGGGGTGCCCCTTGGGTCAAACATGCGGCGTTGGGATACGCGTCGGCTTCTGCCGCGCCATTTCTAGTTGTAGTGTACACTTTTCTTGGACATTTATCACTTTCATGCACACACAGTCTTGGTAAATAGGAGTATCATCATCATGCTAATCTGCCATGACAATAAGGTATATTTCAAGGCTGCAACCATGGAATCTGAAACAAACATGAATTCATTAATTGTTGCCCTGAAATGTTTATTTAATTATGAATTTGCAACATGAAAATACTAAGTTTGCTAAATGCTCGGTATTTACCAGGTACGGAAAGTGGGGTTACCGTGCTCACTAGTTATTGCAATGGGGGTTATTTTTCAAATTGTGATGCATATATTGCGATCATATAATGGAATCATCCTGGTGTTCATGCAAGATTAACTATGATGGCTCTTCATTTCACCTTTTCATGAAAACTGCTGAGAAAACCTTATATATTACCTATAATACACATTCAATGAACCTTGTCAATCGAAACAAATTACGCACTTGCGTAAAAAAATCTAAGATTACTTTAAAAAAAATAATGATTATGAATTGACAGGATTGACGCCGAGGTTAAATTAATATCGTAATATCATCCTGTGCGTAAGGATAATGTCGAATAAATATGGTAAATGTGCACACCTTTCAAACGTCCGCACGAAAATAATAAGAAAAATCAGCCATTTGCCGCCAAGCTGAACACCATTGAATATTTTTCTAACTTGCTACACACTAGTGACTTGCGTACGATCGACCCCATGTTATAACTGATATCATGTAGTCTTACGAATATTTCATTTACATAGTTAAATTTGTCATACGCTACCATGTTTATACATAATACCAGTTTTACAGATGTGTGAATCTTTTAGTCCCCATTGCATTTGTTTAGATACATGTTTATTAAAAATCAAATATTGACATCTCTTAACTGAAAACATTGACTGCAAGATGAATTTAATATTTTAACACATTTTAACACGCTGCATGTTATTAAACAGCAACATATTTTGGTCGGTTGGCATGGTAACGAGTTATACATGACGTTTTTATATAAAAAATAAATAAACAAAACAAAATACAGAAAATTATATTGTATTATACATTGTATCATTTGCATGAGGCACGACGCATTCTCAATTGATCAAATTATATACAGATAAGTTTAAATTAATAATTTGTGAAACTCCAAAAGCCATTTCCATGGAAACAATGCTAAATGTATATGCTATGATATGTCACTTTGCCAAGTAAATATTGATTGGCAAACGAAATAAACAAAACAACATATTAAAAAGCTTAAATATTTGTATTATTACAATTTATCAATCTTTCAATCAAACTATTAACTCTTCAATAATTTATATGCTACCTTGGTTACAGATTTTTAATATGGAATGCAAAGAATGAAACATAATACAAATACTAAATAGACGCTTAACATCAAGTATCCAATCGAAAATGAATTTTTTAACCAGTTCCACATTTTGATATTATGTTTACCCGAATCAAATGAACCCGGTAGTTATCATGTAGCGTGTCTATTCATCTACACTTGGCTACTTTTCTAAAGCAACACTTTTCAACCTGAATATTTGCTTAATGATTAAACATTAATATTTAAAAATATACATGTGATCATTTTACTACATTATGTGCAAACTCATGATAAATGCATTAATTAGCACGTGAGGTAGGTATGGTTTCATCTTTGTGCATGTTGAAATTGTGAAACGCGATATAATAATGATTTTGTTTCACTTTCGACATTTAAGGAAAACATAAAAATACATTTAAAAAGCCAACACGACTCGTTCAGGAGCAAAGCCGCGTTATGCGGATGTTGCAGGCGACCTACCCCACGCACAAAAGCGCCCTATCGTCATGGACAAATGCTTTTAGCAATATGTTTTGCGTTTTCACGATTTCTGTCATGCTGTTGAAACTGATGTTTTATAAAGGTAATCGGTTATTTCGTTCATTTCAAATGACGAATTTTATGCGAACAATTAACATTTATTTTCCGTTTCCGTTTTATTTTACAGAAACCCAGTACACTCCCCAATGTATTGTTTGATGATATCATTGTTAGAAAATATTAACACTCAAGCAATGAAAAACTGTTTATTTCTTATCTAGTAACATGTTATTTGCGATAAATGGATAATTGTTTACTTTTGTAATCTAACAGATTTACCTGTTAAGAGATTTTTGTATGCGTTCTCACTAAAATGCATACATGATGATGGAATTTATTGAGTTTAGTAGCTAAGTAGTTTCCTAATGGGTATTCAATGTTTCGATCGTTCATATGTTTTGTTAATATCATACTGTAAATTTCACCCTACGTCTACCAAACCATATATGCCTGGAAACGATATTTTGACAATTCTGGTCAAAAATAACTTTTTTGATTATCTCATATTATGGAATTGCAAGATCTGAACATTGAGCGCCTAATTCATCGTTTTGTCGCAGTAATGACAATATTCATAATTAAGACTTAAATACCGATTTCGGACAATGGGTAAAAAAAAGGAATATCATTGATTTTTTAAGTACATGTTATTGCCTATTTTGTGATTGCAATGCTTACCCAAAATGTTTTTTTAATTGTAATTGTCCTAAAAAACACATAAGTGAGCAACATACTAGTACATCATAAATCATACAAAACATCCATTATCATGGTCAGGTAAGTCAATAACATAATAAAGCAGCAAAAGGTGAACCAGTGTTTGATATTTGCCCTTTGATGAAGATGTTTTCTAATGTACAAGCCAAAATATGTAAAACTTGAAAAAATAAATATCAAAATGAATGAAGTAGTCAATTTGTTCAATCTGGTAATTACATACGCTGCACATAGACATATTCTAGGGAAAACGAGATGATATTCTATGATTAAATATACATCAAATAATATGGTCTTAAAAAACTTAAAAGTAATTGTTTTCAGTGGTGTTACATAAGATATAATATGGAGAGATATTGGTTGCTATAAAAACACTGTTATTATGCATATATTTCAGTCCGTTTGCATGCTGATTATTACATTTTATTACATTTAACGCCAACATACGTTTTTGGACGGTGCGGGAGAGTACATGGCACTTACTGAAATTTAGTTCACCAACAGAACAAACAGTGACTCATTTATTGTATTGTGTTAATTTAAACTCTTTTATAGTACAATTAGTCATAATCTGACCAACATGTTTGGAAATCTACAATTGTTATTGAGATCTAATGATTGTACAAGTCACCAGGTATGACGTGGATTTATATTAAAAGTACCACAAGGTCACTGCATATGTAATTAACATATTTGCAAAAGAAACAACAATTCAAAATCATTGTTTATGATTACCTTTTTCACACTGAGCTCTTGACATTGTTCAAACTTACATAAGTAATATATGATCATATACACAATATGTAAACACTACTCTATACTCTATGATTAGAGAATTTCATGAATTTTAATTTGCATTCATAAACAAAAAGGGACAAAATAGTCACAAAAATCAGGTTTTGAATAAAAAAAAGGATGATAAAGGGAGACAACTACAACTCAAAATGTGAATTGCTACTGATTGTTCATCACAGTTACCCACTTGTTTTTAATAAATCTATTTTTAGTCGTGGTGACCTTGCCCTTGGAGATATCTACGTAATTCTTTCGCGCGACACACCGTCCAATGATGTTGAACAAATGTGCCAAATGATTTTAAAGTCTGACAATGAATGATATAGTTTTGGCCTGGACAAGCTCATTTACGGTCATTTTTTAATTTTGAACTCAAAGTGTGACCTTGACCTTGGAGATATCGACGTAATTCTTTCGCGCGACACACCGTCCAATGATGGTGAACAAATGTGCCAAATGATTTTAAAATCTAAAAATGAATGACATAGTTATGGCCCGGACAAGCTCATTTATGGCCATTTTTTACTTTTGAACTCAAAGTGTGACCTTGACCTTGGAGATATTGACGTAATTCTTTCGCGCGACACACCGTCCAATGATGGTGAACAAATGTGCCAAATGATTTTAAAATCTGACAATGAACGACATAGTTAAGGCCCAGACAAGCTTGTTCCGCCCGCCCGCAAGCAAGCCCGCCCGCATTCGCCAATCTAACAACATATACAGCAGATTCCCTTAACATACTTTAACATAAAGCGATGTAAGACACAACTTGAAAAAAGTATTGGTTGTTTATTTTTAAATACACTATAAATATAAATACTAAACATAAAAATCCATTTGAACTATTAATTATCTACACCAAGGACAAACTCACTTTTAAATAAAAACCGCATATCTTTATTGGAGCTTTTAATCACCAATAGCAAGACAATGAGTCAAAGAGTTAGCAGTAAGCTATATCTAAAGAATACATGCCATTCGCAACCAATCAACAGTATAGTGGTGAAAATGATACCTGTCCAGTTATATTGCTTTTTTTCAAACCTTGCAAATCTGGAACGAATCGTTAAGAGTGGACAACACATGTTATTAATAATTTATTGCTTTAGAAAACAATCTGAAAACAATATCGTCGTCTTTTATTAAAACTAACGAAAGTAAAATGTGTTTGTTTATATCTTAATGTAAATTAGAAGTATTCTATTACAATCATTAACTCATATTTGACTTGATGAGCAGGTGGTATATAACATTTATTATTTTTGTAAAATATTGTTTTTATGATAAATATTATCGAAATTGTTCGAAATATATCGGCAATAATACCGTTTCATGGTGTTTTTATCAAACAATACATTTTATTAAATACAATTTTCAAAGTTCAAAGTTAATTAGCAATCGGCAATAAAAACATGCCTTTAGCCATTTACAAATTAAAAATTGCGACCATTTGTTTAAGTTATTATCACAATATATTAACTATTCAAACATATATATTTTACCAAATGATAATCTCTGGCTTTTTTTCCATTTATTTTTTTAATTTACAGTAACGCATTCAAATAAAATTAATTTAATAGCGAAATAATTTGTAGAATGCTAATGTTATGATTGCCACAGGCTTTCTTAAATTTATGAAATTGTTAGGAAATCAAAGTTAACAGCTCTCATATCATTATGTTTCGTGTCATTTGCTTCTTTTATACATTAAGTCACTATCTTGAGTGGAGCACATTTTTCAAGTGCTAACGGTATTTACATTAAACTTCATAATAATGACTGCTAACTTTGAGAGATGTAAACCGCTATCATCCCTTTAGTACATATAGCTGTATCGCATTTTGTTAATGCATCATTTTTTTTGCATAAATTTGTATTTATTACAGGGATTATATTCAAATTTCATACATGGATAAATAATATAACGGGCAAAAGCTGGATGCAAGGAGCATAACTTTATTATGTAGTAGTGTGTAGTTATTGACGTTTGCCTTTCCTTCTTGAAAGAAACATAAATCGACAAGTGTTCAATTTATTTGAAATAAAAATGCATAAGATATTAATAAAGGGCTTTGACAGGTTCACCAGAATTCTAGAAAGATACACCATTTTCTGTACTTCCTCTTTATTTTTGATACTGTCATATGAATATTTCTAAGTTGTACTTCAATACTAATAGAAAAATGCTCAAATAAACAACAACTTTTAACATTAATATAAAGAAATATTCATATGACAGTATCAAAAATAAAGAGGAAGTGCAGAATGCATTCATCTGTTTCATTATTTTAGAGTATATTTTCTTTTTCTTTGTCGATGTTCTCTTCTTTTTTGTTTGATATTAATTAAGAACAATCTGTTTTCTTATAGGTTAAAACAATATCACAATTTTGAATTAAAACAGAACAACGGGGCATTAACCACTGACAGCAGAGCTAGCGCTGGCCCAAAATTTCTTTTAGCCAATCATTTCTTTTTTTTCGAGAAAACTGGTTTTGAAAGAATAATATATACTAAATATTCTTTTAATGACAACAAGGGCGTATCACATATTATAAAATAAAAGTACATTTTTCAATATAGTAAAGAATGATTATGGTACTTGTCAAAGAACAAACATAATTTAGTTCATACAAGTACATTTAACAGCGCAATCAATCGTCCAATTGAAATCCTGAAAATTAGACCTTGGTTCGCAGGAACTCAACGGGAATAAAGGGCAGAGCACCCCCCCCCCCTAACACACACACAGAGCCCTTACTAATTGATATTTTTTATAGTCTTTCAAATTGCAATTTCTGGTGAATACAATTCGAAATATTATTAACTACATCTTCCGCATCTCCGTTTATTCGTAATTCTATTTTTTCTATAAATAGCATCGTAAATAAATTACAATCGACGACAAATACTGTATCCGAAAATGAATATCCGAAATATTGTACGCGTTTTCACATGAAATAAAATGTGCATATTGTTTGACTGCAGAATATGAAAACCAGTAACCTATCAAATACGTAATTTATATACAATTTGGTTGACATATTGCTTTACAATAGCATAAGTTGTGAGTAAAAAACAAATTAATTATCACCTTTTAATTTCAATCGATAATCGGCAGAAAGGAGTAACATCATCGACATAGAACTAATTATTTAGTTATCATCCTTTAATTTAGTCGGTAGAAATGTGTAAAGTGATCAGCTTAGAAATTATGTATTTATTGTTACGCTTCTTTGCATGTTTATCTTTTAATGCGACTTTTACCATCGGCCGCTATAGCAACTGTGGGGCTTACTTATTTGCTGGATGGTAAAATACTTATTCAGGTGCGTATACAATTTTGGTATTTTGAACTTTTATTTATATTAGACCGCACACCAAAAGCTAATAACTAAACACAATGTTGATCGATTATCAAAACAGCCAACATACTTTATCAATTTTTATTTTACGAAAGTTGTGTTCCATTCCTAAACTGTGATTCTTGCTTGAATTTTTTTTATGTAGACATTGCAAACGCACGTGAATTATTTTAAAGAAACATAAACATTTCAAATCTGGATTTGGGCAGCGTCGGAATAACGACGTACTCATGTGAACTATGTCTTGCTTCCGAATCAGCCCGAAGCAAATCTCGCGTTTGCTCGTAAATGTTCTGATATTGTAGCAGGAAATTCGCATGGGATAAATTGAGACATACAAAAACGAGCATTTTGTATTGCGTTAAATCTATGTTACCAGACCACACCCAGCGTTGAAATTTCGGCTATTGCTATAAGGAACTTTGATTGTGTATGTGTTAACTTTATTTTTCGAAATATTGTACGAAATATACGTTGATTTTGGGTGTTTGTTTCTTTTAAGCGGTTGTTATTTATGCCTCATGAAAGCCCAATGCCCTAAGCATACTTGCAGGAACAGCAACAGGCGTCTGTCCCATTTAACAGTATACGCCTCATTTAAGTAAAAGTAAATTCGTCAAAAGTTCAATCTCTGGGCTACAGCCTCTATTATCACATAAATAATATTCATTATGAAATTTCTCAAGCATTTCTAAGAGACATATCGTACCTTTGAATTGATTTATAAATTGGCGCACGAGCTTTGGTACAAAATTCACAGGATATTATCGGAAGAGACCAAGGACGTCATACTATTCCGTCTGAAATACTTTACCGCCTTCAGCTATTTTTCACAGTGCCATACTAAGATGACAATGCAAATGTTCAGTATGGAAGCGTTAATGTTTTTTTCCCTTATGAACTAGGCGATTTTGAATTTTATTTTGTATATGAACTTGGCGTAGTGAATATGGTATCCCAAAGCTGATTGGGTTTTCATGATCGTTCTTTATGACATCAAGAACAAGTTTTACCAAGGAAAATGACACATAATTAAAATACTTAAGGCTCTTGATGCATTCGAGCTTAAATAATTATAGTTATGAACATCTCGGGCGCTCCACTGGCTCCCATTCCTCTACAACAGGCGACGGGATCTGGCGCTTTTAATACGACACGCCCATCCCTTTGACCCAGGGGGCAGAACGGTTTTTGGTGCCCAGAGCGGCTGAACAACTGAAACACACCACTATGTTTGCGGATGTGGGCCGAAATGGCGCATCTTCTGTACAAATATGCATTATACAATCTGTGAGCGGAACTCGTAACATTGCCACGGCTAGGCGAAAAATGTGGTATGTTTCCTTTATCAACCATTCCATCTCCCTGTTAGATCGTACGGCGAAACATCATTTCAGTTATATTTTTAATGGTAACAAGTAACATGCTAGTTAAATATGTAAAACGACGAATTTTAAAAGTCGGTCTGTTATGTGGAAGCAAACAACGTGTTTACGAAATATAATTTTATAATAAAAGGATGCAAGAGAACAATGAACCGATTGCGAAACAAGACCATTCTAGGACACAACATCCACTACGATTTCTCATTCGCGGATTTAGTTGTCTACATTCGTAAGTGGAGAAAACGCCAGCCGAGGGGTACAGACGTGTCGTTGTAAATACTAAATAATATTACTAATGGTGAAATTTTTAAAGGTTTATAAAGCTAAATCTAAAAGGCATAGAATACTTATTTATGTTTTGACACCCCCCCCCGTATGTTTCTTCCTGTGAATTGGCATCAAGTTAGGGTCTGTCACGAACTCGTTGGTTAAGAGAACATACATTCGCACGCAGTTTAAATGTGGATAAAAATATTGCAGGAATTTTATTGAATATTCAAACATCCGACTTTTTAAAAACTAAACGAATAACCGAATCTTAAATACGGTGGCATAGAGGTGACATTCACTCCTCTTTTTTTTAAATTGCACTCCTCTTTTTTCTTTATCGTGGCCACGAGTTAGCTAAGTCGGGATCTCGAGATCACGAAATAGAAAAAAGCACTCCTCTTTTTTCTATCTCGTGGCCACGACATAGCTAACTCGTGGCCACGAGATAGAAAAAAGAGGAGAGCAAAACTAAATAAAAGCGGAGTGCAATTAAAAAAAGAGCGGTGCAGTAAATAAAAGCAGAATGCATAAAATAAAAGAGGAGAGAAATTTCGTCATCTCGAGATCTCGACTTAGCTAACTCGTGGCCACGAGATAGAAAAAAGAAGAGTGCAATTTAAAAAAAGAGGTGTGAATGTCACTTCTATGCCATCGTAAAATTCCGATTTTAAGATTCGATTTTAATCAAAATTGTATTCTGCAGTAAATACACAGTCACAATTTAGAGCATACTGATGTCGTGTATTAGCCGATTTTCGGTAACATATGTCGTCAGCTATTTCGATTTTTCTGATAATTTGAATTCGAGAATCTTCGGTTTATAAAATATCTATCTGTCTCAAATGACTGCCAATAAGGACAGCTAAGTCAATCGACTTTGGCTTTCCCGCCTTGTATATATTCTACGTGTTAGGGTACGCCTAACTAAAGACATATTTTGCCTTGGGGTGTTATTTTTGTTCTTGTATAATAAACGTTTGTTTTATTCAATTGAAAATATTTATATTGAGAATTAAACAAATTTATTGTTAATTATTATAAACATTAAGCTATGTGCTGCATGGATACAGTAAAACGCATCCACGTACATATATTTAATGCTTTCTTATTACAGACTCCAGGAGCTTAACAAAATTGAGATCATGTGTGTTATATGATTCAATGAAACATACTTACGATCTTTCTTTCACTTGTTTTTATTGAAAACTTTCTCACATACATTGCTTACTTCATAGTTTAATATATTTTTATTAAATCTATTGCTTTTTAAAACAAATTTCAGAACATGCATCTTGGGTCTAAATTATCTTCATAGAAGTGGTTACTCGCCTTCATTATTATGGTTATGTAAATAGTAAACACTATTAATAAAAGTTTCTTTCAATAAACCTCAATGCCCAGATGCTTGCTATAATGCATGTAGCGTCACACAGTGATTAACATAATGTACACATGGTCAATAATCGCTACCTCTGTTACTCAAATGGTTTATTTTAAGCTTTACATTTAATATCAATAAACGCACAATCTTCTAGGAAACCGAAAACTTCAATGGTTTATATTTTGTGTGTATCATATTATATTTTTCGTCTTCCTATTTAGTTTCACTCGTGAAAATAAACTTACTTTTTTCTTATACTGTCTCTGACCACGGTCCTGCTTCACGACATACTAAGATGCAACATCCGCACAGAGAGGTGTTGAATGGCATACGTTCTTATCAAGTCGTCAGAACAAAACACGAGATTGGGATAATTGCACACTGTTCTTATATTTTTATTGTTTTATTTTTTATTCCTTTCACACATAATAATACACACAGGATGGTAACCGCTGTGAAAAGTTAACACCTGTGAACGCTCTCGGAGGTCCATGGAGACTTCCGACGGATTCAAGCGGCGACTGACGGTTCAACAAAAAACAACATTGATAACTCCATCATATGACAACTTTATCATATAACATTTTATGCAAGCATGCTGTACTTGTGGAAAACACCAATACATTTCCTTGTCTGTGGAATTTCTCTTTCAGTCTTAAGGTGCTAAACAATATCGGGTCCATACAATATGTTATATCTTGAGACGCCCGTTTTTTGTTTATCACTTTATACAGCGCTAAAAGCAAAGTTGAAAGTCTTTAAATGTATAACACTTTAAAACGACGTGCAGAGAGCATTATTTTGACAGGCATGTAGGAACGACAGGTATTACATAGAAAACATACGTTTTAATAAAACTTCAAATACCATGAGGTACAACGTCAGCGGCGGCAGCAGGATTAACAAAACCTTATCATAGATTGTTGTCAGTTATGTATGGCTAGCAACTAATTTCTTAACAGTTAGGCTCAAAATAAATGAACTGCAGATGACACAGATTTACATATAAACGTACAAACCTGAATAAAATAGGTGTCACCGCTTTGGAACGGTCAATACAAACGCTTTTGGAGTTTAAAGGTCACACGTCGCGCTTTTTAATACTCGTAAACCCCCTTTTATTTTTATCAAATTGAGTGCATATACAAACTATTTCGCACCTCACTTCAATTAAGTAACGGTGTTAGCGAGAAAGAATAGGATAAAGTCGCGATTTTTCACACATTCCGATCTACTCGCCGTTTTCATTCACACCGGATGTGCCGTCATTTGTTCATATTGTTCATGCTCTCAATAACGAACCGGCGTTATATGGCTTCGGATATATTATCTCTCGCAACTGTAGTTAGAAAAATTGATGAAAATGGAAGATAATAGTGATTATGATGAGTTTTTCGTTCAACAACATGTATGATTGCTCAGGTGAGCTTTTGTGATCGGTCTTTTTCCGTGGTCTGTCCGTCCGTCCGTCCACATTTGTTCGTAAACTCTCTAGAGACCATATTTCTTGTCTGATCTTTATGAAACTTGGTCAGAAGCTTTGTCCAAATTGTACCTCGGTCAAGTTCGACACTGGGTAAGAAACTAGGTCACTAGGGCAAAAAGAAGGAAAACCTTGTAAACACTGTAGAAGTAACATTTCCTGCGCAATCTTCATGTTACTTTGTCAACATGGTTGTCTTAATGATATGTTGGTTGAGTTCAAAAGTGGTTCCGGTCCTTTGAAAAATATGGCCGCCAGTGGGCGGGGCAGTTTTCCTTATTTGGCTATAGAGAAACCTTGTTAACACTCTAGAGGCCATATTTCTTCTCCGATCTTCATGAAACTTGATCAGAAGATTTTTCCTAATGATACCTCGATCGAGTTTGAAACTGGGTCATGCTGGGCCAAAAAGTAGGTCACTAGGTTTAAAAAAAGAAAAACCTTGTACACACTGTAGAAGTCACATTTCATGTCAAATCTTCATATTACTTTGTCAAAATGGTTGTCTTATTGATATGTTTGTTGAGTTCAAAAGTGGTTCCGGTCCGTTGAAAAACATGGTCGCCAGTGGGCGGGGCAGTTTTTCTTATTTGGCTTTAGAGAAACCTTGTGAACACTCAAGAAGTCACAATGATATATGGTAAGAACATTTGTTTTCTAGATACAAGAGTTTAGTTTGAAAATGCTTCCGGTCCTTTGAAAAACATGGCTTCCAGGGTGGGGCGCATTTTCCTTATATTTATATATTAAAAAAAGCGTGTGAGCACTCTAGAAGTAACACTTTTTGCCCAATCATCATGAAACTTGGTGAAAACATGGGTTTTATTAAAGGGATCTTTTCACGGTTTGGTAAATTGACAAAATTGAAAAAAGATGTTTCAGATTCGCAAATCTTCGGTTTAGTTATGATAAATGTGAGGAAACAGTATTACTGAACATTTGCCATGGTCTAATATAACCATTATATGAATCTTTTGACGATGTAAAAACCTAAAAATTATAAAGCGTTGCAACGCGAACGATTGAATAATTTGGAGAGTTCTGTTGTTGTCGCTTACATTTGTGAAACTACGAAGATTGCTTATATGACGTATAAAATACTATGTATGCTTGGCAGGATAGCTCAGTTGGCTAATGCGTTTTTACTTCAGGATTCCGGGGGTCACTGGTTCGAGCCCTGCCGCGGGCTACTTTTTTTTCCTTTTTTTCAATTTTATTTTTGATTTTTAACTGGAGCTTTTAAATTTAAATGTTTACATTTATAAATATAAAGCATTTAATGACAAACTTCAAAACATGCCAAAATCTTTGAAAAGGCCCCTTTTATATCTCAGAAGAGTTCGAAAATGGTCCCGATCGGTCTAAAAACATGGCCCCCAGGGGGGGGGGGGGGTTGAGGCAGTTTTCCTTTTATGACTAAAGAGAAACCTTGTGAACACTCTTTTTTATGCCCCCAGAGAAGGGCATATAGTGATCGCACTGTCCGTCTGTCTGTCTGTCTGTCACACTTTTGCGTCTAGGTTTTGAAAAATGCTCATAACTTATATGTTGCTGCAGATGTAACCTTCATATTTGGTATGCATATGGCCAAGGCCTTTCCATACACACAAATTTTGACCCCTTTGACATTGACATTGAACTAAGGGTCCGCGTTTTGGTTTCGAAAAAGCGTTTTTCGGGGCATATGTCTTCCGATGGAGACAGTTCTTGTTTGCTAATCATCGTTAAATTTAGTCAAGACATTGGTTTTATTGATATCTCGGACACGTTGGAAAATGGCTCAGATCGGTGAAAAAACACACACACCTTTTAGGTCACCTGATTGCTCAGGTGAGGTTTTAGGATCTGTCTTTGACCGTCGTCCGTCCGTCAACATTTGGTTTGTAAACACTCTAGCATTCACATTTCTCAAGCATTCTTTATCAAAGTTGCTGAGATGAGCTATATGGCAAGAAGATCTCAGTCAAGTTTGATAATGAGCATAATTAATGCCAGAATTATTGCCCTTATATTGTCAAAATTTTCATGATATAATACAAAATCCTTGTAAACACTCTGGAGGTCACAATTTTGTTTCAGATTTTATGAATCTTGGTCATAATATTTATTTCTGTAAGCAAAGTTTGATGTTTGGTCATGAGGGGTTAACATATAGGTCACCAGGTCGAATCTTACAAAAACCTCGTAATCACTCCATACGCCAGAGTTTTGGTTCAATAATGATGAAACTTGACCATGATGTTTGTCTGGACAATATCTAGGTCAAGTTTGACGTTTGGTAATGTGGGGACAAAATCTAGGTCATGGGATCTCAACTTACAAAAACCTTTTAAACATACTTGAGGTCATAGTTTTGGTCCAATAATGATAATACTTGACCAGGATGTTTTTCTTGATGATATCTAGGCAAAGTTTGACATTGGGTCATGTGTGGTCAAAATCTTGGTCACGAGGTCCAAATCTTACAAAAACCTTGTAAACACATGTAGAATTAGCATTACTTGCAAATGTTTGCATGCAAAAAATCCATCTATCTTGGCCCTCTTGTTCTGATTCTGACTCGGACAGCGAGGAAAATTTTGCCGATGCTCAAGACGACCATCGTGTTGGGAATACGGATAGATAAAAATATAGTTTTGTTTTGTGCACGTGTTGGGAAAATAACAACAACAAAAACAAGTTCTTGGAGTGTTATTCTACAGTACAAGCTTGTTGAATATGACTAGGTTTATGGTTAATAATTATAAGTTAGAACGGATACTTGCACCAGATCTGATTAGGAAGGAATGTAATTTTTTTAATTACATGAATTTAAATTTAAAACACTGTTTCTAAAAGAAATGAAACTAGTTTCAGTGTGAACATTTATATTAATTTATTGATAAATACAACTTCCTTTATAATCACACGATAAACTCAAAACAAGAGCATGATGTAGGTCCACGTGGGCTTAAGGATATAAATTGAAAGCAATTATTTCTTGTTACGGTATAAAAACAACAACAAATAAGTTAATAAACGCTGAAAGTGGTATTATGGGCATGTTTCATTGTTGAATTGAGCAGAAAAGAATTAACAGTTCAAAAGAGTAAGTTAAAATGTGGTTACTGACGAATTATCTGCAACTTATCTTGCTTCCAGTTTTTTTTAATAAAAATATATTATATATTATGTCTTACGTGACCCACCCAGTCCTGTGAGTCGAAATGATCCGTAAAACAAAATGATGTCTTTGTGTCGTATAAACGAATCTGCACTAAAACTAAATTTAGGTTCACATTGTGCATGCGTGATCAGTTGTTTTAGTATGTTGATGCTGCATTAACAAATATAAGTGTATATGAAGTGAAAACACCCAAAATAAACAACGGTTGCGATAGACACCTATAAACTGTAAGATGCCCATAATATCACTTTAGGAATAAGTAGTTCAAGAAGACGTTACAACCGGTTGATGTTAAAGTGACATAAATGCTCGAAATCAACGAATGTTTCGCAAAATATTTCGTAGAATAAAGTTAACTTATAAAACATACGTGTTCCTCATAGCAAAAGCCAACGTTTCAGCGCTAGATTTGGTCTGGTAACATAGATTAAACGCGAAACAAAATTCTAGTTTTCTGTGTGTAACAATATATTCCATGTTAATTTCCCGCCACGATATCCGGACATCAACGAACGAACGCGAGACTGGCTTCGGGCAGCGTCGGAAGAGCGTCGTGTTCATGAGAGATTCTATATAATATGTATATGTTCTTGAGAATGAATATTAGAAAGTTGTATATAAATATATAAATATAACTTACTGGAAAAGACCAAACATAATAAAGTTTATTGAATTAATGCAATCTGAAAATATAAGTACCAACAGAAATAACACATGTTGTATATAGATCATATAGTCTAAAAAACATGTAAAAATACCATTATGATAAATTGTGTAAAATTAATGACTCAAACTTAACTTCTCGCTTTCATATAGATTCGTCGTTTGTGTTTCAAAAGTATTTGCCAAAAACCATCGTGTAGTGAATACAATTCTTAAGTATGTAAATGATTTGATAATTTCTAAAGCTTGGGCCTTGTTCAAAAAATGTTATATCCCTCCTTAGTAGCCCCCCCCCCCCTTATTTAAAAATCGTAACTTTTGTTTTAGTTGTGTTAACACATAATTTCCTCACAATATTCCTCTAACAAAGAAAAATCTTTAATAACCTATTTCTACGTTTCTGCCATAATTTCAACGTCATCTGCATATAACAACAAGAATCATTTAAGCATAACAATATCAATTCCTTTAAAAACCATTAAACATATAATGTTCTTCTAAGTCATACAAATATAAATAGAAAATATGAATGATTATAGTGATTCCCCTTTGTATCACACCAAAAAACAAAACCGACAAAATCTTATTCATTTATTGTGTCTACTTATTGATATATTGATACAAAATATGTTACAAGAACACAAAAATGGCAAGAAAAATTATACATTGAAGACGAATTTCATAAAATGCAGCAAAGACAAATTAGCGCCCCGAGCCGATTGTGACGAAGATATTTTGTACATATTTTCCTACAATAACCGAAGCATTCGTCTTCTTATTAAGATCGGAGTTAGTGTTTGTGTGTCGTATGAATAAATATCGTTGCAGGAAATTAAAATGATCCGTAAAACTACATTTAGATTCACATCGTACCACAGGTGGTTAGCGTGTGGCTATGATATTTATTAGTGAAAACATCATTTTGAATGATAAATAATCATACTATAACGAAAAATTAACTTTTCTGAAAAAAAAATCACTATCAAATATATATATATATATATATATATATATATATATATATATATATATATATATATATATATATATATATATATATATATATATATATACATATAACAAGGTATGCAACTCAAAATCACCCCAAAACGAGGTGCATCGCTTTGAACAGCCATATGTTCATCAATTGTGCAGCGATTTTCACGATCTCGGTCTTATTCAACGCAGAAATGAATTTCCTTTCTGGAAATGTATATATCTTGTAATATTTTACACATGCTGGGTCAACTTTAAAGAAATAACACGATACACAACTCGCATGACCCAGTTGACACTGATCATGCAATATTTATGAATGAAATCTCCAGTCGTAAAGACACACCTCCGCATTGGACCAATGAAATCACTCGTGTGTTTAAAACGTCAGTTAGTTGAAATGTATGTAAACAAAGGTTTCAAACGGCGCTGGACAGTTAGTTTTGATGCATAATTTTTTTTTATACGTTTTATTGAATTATGGTATCGAAGTTCGTGAACTTTGCAGGGAAAATGCCCTTTACTCCGTGAAGATTTCAGTCTTAAATACTGCATGATCAGTGTCAACTGGGTCATGCGAGTTGTGTATCGTGTTATTTCTTAAAAGTTGACCCAGCATTTGTAAAAATATTGCAAGACATATACATTTCCAGAAAGGAAATTTATTTCTGCGTTGAATAAGACTGAGATCGTGAAAATCGCTGCAAAATTGATAAAGTAATGCCTGTTCAAAACGATGCACCCCGTTTTCGATGATTTCGAGTTGGATACCTTGTAATATATATATTTGATAGTGATTTTTTTTCAGAAAAGTTAATTTTTCGTTATAATATGATTATTTATCATTCAAAATGATGTTTTCACTAATAAATATCATATCCACACGCTAACCACCTGTGCATCGTACATGCATGATATACATGTTTTCGACTATACAGACATTTTTGATTTCAGAATGAAATATCTGGCGTATTTCGCATTTTTCGACAAATGTGTTTCTCTTAACTTTTATTTTAATTCATATTGAATTATACGTTTCATAAGTTTTTACACATTTTATATCGATTCATGAATATTTGACAAAATCGTGCATACTCGCTTTAATATCACAACTGAATACATAGATTTGATGATATTAAGCATTTAACCTCTAACCACGAGCTTCAATCGTTTATACCAAATGATATCCCTTACTAAACAATTGAACACTTTGTTGAAACCAACAAATATTGCATACATTCTTCTTTGTTCTCTTATTAAATAAGTAAGGACACCATAAACAGGGGGCATGCGTATACGGGAGCTCACCGCGTTTAAGTGAGAAAGTTGTTGCAAAACTTCAAAGCTGGCGTCGTTTGTTGGATTTTCTTAAAGAAAGAGAGGATATTTTCACCCGGTAAGCCCCTTTGTATTTATAATTATTTTTAACGAATATGCCGTTTCGGCTCTCCGGTGTTTGTGCTTCCCTCGGTTTTTTGTTTCAAGATCGTAGACGTCGGGATAAAAAAGTTATTGAAGGAAAACCGTCCACAAATCTGTTGTCTACTTACGGGACATTCGATAAATTGGATGTAAAAATATAATTTTCTCTTATAATACACAGAATTGACACACGTGAACAGTAAAATATAAATAAAACCATGATTATTTCATTCTACCGACGCCGTTTTATCACTGATAATTAATTAATTGGCAAACATTATTGGTTTAACCCCCTTATTTGGAACTGACTTCCTTTTAAGCACATTTTGGGACCTGACTTCCAAATGACAAACAGCTCTTTCATATGTAAAAGGGTTTGACATGATATACCTACCCATCTTAAATAAAGTTTATAAGTGCACTTCAATATTATAGTTTTATAGCATGTTACGTGGTGCAATATAAGTGTTTTCTTAATCACGTTACTTACTGTAAAATAATAATAATGCTGTACGAAAAACCTGCCGACCAACTGAATCCATTTACCTATTTTCAAGAAGATGGGTTGTGTGGTGGCTGATGTACGAGATAATAGAACTTTTGTCAGCCCTTTCAGTAATACTATAATTAATTTAATGTATTTTATGACGTGTCGACCTTATTCTGATATGAACTTTTTTAACCATTATTTTACTGTCTTTCAGATGATGCAGGTTAAAGGGCGAACATAAGTGCATCTTTCGTTGCAGTATATGTAATGAGGAATTTTACATCAGGGGAGGATTGAGATACCATGCCCCATTCATGGACCACATCAGTTTAAATGTAGAATATGCAAGAAAGAATCCTTCAACAGAGCCGGACTAAAACAACAATTAAAAAAACACGAACCAAACAAAACATGTACAGCTGATGTTTGTAGTGTTTTTTTTTTTATAAAGTCTACATAGACACGTCTGACATATAATTGCTATTAGTGCTACTTACTTACACGTTTTGTTCCGTATATGTCATGATGCTAGTTTCTAACTTTGTAATGAAAATAAACCATTATCTGTGTTACGTCATTTCTTCTTACGATGTCTCTGCATACATTTTCAATTATATTCAGCACTTACATACATGATAAAAAAGATTTGGGCCGGATTTAATTCGTTATGCATTTCACATATTAACATTACTTACGATTAAAAGGCAATGTTAGGAACAAACTTCACTTTCTAAGTGAACCAATACTTTATGCTCTCAATACAACAGTCATAAATAATATGTATTCACATAGGTATAAAACAGAAAAAAATACATGTATATATTGATCACTTCTACTGAAATCATATCGTGTATTGCATATGCACAAATCTTTCTATCCACTACAAATTCACTTTTTGCGATAATAATATAGTGACCAACTCAGAACTGGTTTAAAAGAAGGTCGTCCAAAATGTGTCACATCAAAGTCATATACATGTAGCAGTATCGTTATGGTAAAACGCGTCAAATGTCATTGTATTAAATAAACAATTAATATTTAAGTTTTCATAAAAAAAACATCCACCGATAAGCATCTTCTAAGCAGATGTTAGGTATTCCAAATTGCTTCATGTATTCCGAATCGCAACAATGGCAGTATTTTGTTACATAAACCTTATACTAGTATCAAACTGGCTTAACCCTTTTCTGTTTTTCATTACACCTTTATTGCACGTATATGTGATTGTTTGGCATGGTACTTCGACGTTATCTTTTTTGTTTGATTGGTGGGTTTTCATGTACCTATCTCTTTCTAGAGCGGTACACACTTCGTTACGCCGTCTTTTTTAATCTTTGCATCCTCAACATTTATAACTGGCGTCTTGATATCTGGAAATAGTAAGCATAGTATTCCGTTTAGTAGGCATAGTATTCCGTTTGATGCATATTCAAACACAAGTATGTCCATATGTGTTAAAATAAACAGGTAAGAATTACACTGTGTTAATAATACGGTCGAATGTCTTTTATTACACACACTAAATGTTAGCGTTATTAACGGTTAAGTACGCGATAAAACATATTATAATAAAAATTAATTATATAACAATTAATAGAAAAAAGATAACTCTTGATTTCCAAACATTCGCATCAATGCGGAATTCATTCACGAAAGTTATTTTGCATTAAACATAGGACAGAGCTGTTTATCATTTGAAAGTCATGTCCCAAAATGTGCTTAAAAGGAAGTTTAGTTCCAAAAATGGGGGTTAACCCGTTATAATTCGGCATTAAATGAATCAATAGACATAAAAACGCGTCGGGATAATAAAATAATCGTGATTTATGTTATATTTTACTGTAAACATGCACAAATACTGTTCATTCTGAGAGAAAATGATATTCGAACATCCAACATCTCGAAGGTCAAGAAATTAAACAACAAATTTGTCGACGGTTTTACTTCAATAACTTTTTTATTCCGACGTCTACGGTATTGAAACAAAAACCCGAGGGGAGCACAAACACCGTAGAGCCGAAATGGCTTATTCATTTAAAAGAAATATAAATATAAACTGGCTTACCGGGTGAAAATATCCGCTACTCCTTCACAAAAAACACTTAAACGACGCCATCTTTGAAGTTTTGCAACAACTTTCTCACTTAAACGCGGTTAGCTCCCGTATACGCATGCCCCCCTGATAAAGATACAAAAATGTTATCAACAGTTACATTTATTAGCCATAGTTCCGCCTGTGCCTTTACGTAGACATAATAATTGTATTGGATTATTAACATTAAATATTGCCATTATGTTAGAGTATTCTATTCATTTTTACATATTGATTGACCCAGTAATAAAATAAAAACTGTTTCGTATTAATATTATTTGACCTTTCACCCAATATACATGATATGTCAGTAGATGTTATTGGAATCTCTCCATTTTAACATACATAAATCGCAAGGGATCTATATTTGCAGAAAATAAAACCAGCTACTGATAACTGATTTATCCCTAATAATGTAATAGTAAGTTTAAATATTAAAAATAATATGTACATTTTGTGTTTGAAATTTTTCAATTATAAAGGTTTGCCATAATAATGCGCTTAGGAATGGAGTATTTATATTTCCGTTTTTAATTCTTCTAATTAAATCCGTCTTCTACGAAAAGTAAAGTCTCATCGGGTTTCAGGTTTTCGCCTTAGGATCCATGAACCTCTTGTAATAAAGTTCAACTTAATTCAAGTTAAAAAACCACTATACCGAGGTAATAAGCTGCAACATGATAATGCTGACAATAAAACGACCTGAACCTTCCGGATATGCTCTTAGCTTAATCTGTTCATTCGAGAAGAAAACATTTAACAATAATTAAAGGTAAATCATAAAAAGCCGGGAGTTCACGACTAATATTGAGCCTTTTATTCTTTTCTTTATTGCTCCACGAATAATAAATTGCGCTTTTTATTCCTTTTTTTATTCCCGTTTTAATACTTCTATGCGTGTTCGCATGGTTGAAAATTACATTTTGTTACTCCTATACTTATGCTTAACGGTTATTAGACGTTTCACTGTACAATGCGGATATATATTTGGACTCGCACACAGTTTGAACTCATCTTGGACGAGCCGTTAGCGTGTCCAATATGACTTCAAACAGCGTACGAGTCCAAATATATCACGCATTCACCCCCGGAAACCCGATCTGATGTGAAAAGTTCGACTGGTTGGAAAAATTTGCGATATACAATGTATTTGGCTGAATTTCGGTAGGGTAAGTAAATCCAGTTCTATAAATGCATTTTTGAATTAAAATATCTTTTGGTATATGCAAATGAGGTATTATCATGTATGTTAGAAAAATCCTGGTTATTATTATTCAGGATTTATTGAAATATGGCTATTTGAAGACGACGATGCAGGGATTGTCCCCTTTTTAGTACTTTTTTTTTAAAGGTACTAGTATGCCAGTGAAAAAGTTTTTGCACCGAAAATAATATCAACCAACGTCCCTCGAGTAGCATATCCGCCAGGGTTTCTTAAAAAATCGTATTGGTGGAGAAATTCGACTTTACCTTCAACATGTTGATGCACAAATGATATGATCTGGTGCAGTGCCAAAGAAATCTAGATATGACAGGAGTACAGTTCATTTATAAACTTAAAAGCTCACTATTACAGCTATTTTATGATCTTTTTTAACCCCACAAGTATATTTTTAACTCCGTAAGAGCGTTTTTTACGGAATGAACCTCATTGTGTCAAGTTGTACAGAAAACCGGACAAAAAGAACCCCCTACTGTAGCTTTGGTATGTACGGACAGACAGACAGACAGACAGACACACACGGACAGACACAGAGGAGAGAAGCAGAGTGAGAGAGATTCACGAAATGTGTGCGCGAGCTGTTAGTTTATAATCTACCAATCGACTTGCAAACAAACTCTATGTCGTACTTAATATTCAATACGATAAATACCTTTTATCCATAACGTGAAACTTTAAATGACTTGTAAAGTAAAATACATACTATGACGTCATTTAATGAGTATGGTGATAAAAGACTAGAGGTATATAATTTAAATGCAATCTTGGCGATTTCTCTCCAAATGCGTTTTACGCTCAAATGCACAGTACGCCACTACGCCCTAGTTATAAAGTAATAATTTGCTGAAATATGGCTTAATTCAAAAATGCCTTTAAACATTTGTAGAACTGGATTTACTTACCCTACCGAAATTCAGTCAAATTTATCGCAAACGTTTCAAAGCAGGTCGAACTTTTCACATCAGAACGAGTTTCCGGGGGTGGTATTGTACATTTCAAACGTCTAATAAATTTTTTATTCTGTATCCATTTGTTTGATGTTAATTTAATTAAAGTGATATAATGGGCATTTTCACTGTTGAATTGAGCAGAAAAGAATTAACAGGTCAAAAGAGTAAGTTAAAATGTGAATACTGACCAACTATCTGCAACTCATCTTGCTACCAGTTTTTTTTATAAAAATATATTATATATTATATATCTTACGTGACCCACCCAGTCCTGTAAGTCGAAATGATCCGTAAAACAAAATGGTGTCTTTGTGTCGTATAAACGAATCTGTACTGAAACTAAATGTAGGTTCACATTGTACATGCGTGATCAATTGTCAAACGAAAGTACGGTTGGTATTCAAATGCATTATTTTTCTCTTTCCGGGATATTGTTTTAGTATGTTGATGCTGCATTAACAAATATAAGTCTATATGAAGTGAAAACACCAACTATAAACAACGTTTGCGATAGACACCTATAAACTGTGAAATGCCCATAATATCACTTTAAGTAAAATTGATGAAAATTACTATATAGCGTACCGTACATGGAACGTAAAGTTTTGATCATAAAGATGATATCAAAGACATAAGATATTTGACATATTACGGAAAAGCTATGTTAAAAAGTAATCAAAGTGGCATGTATGCACGATTGTTCCACCACCCTCGCCATCATTCCATATTCGATAGAGATTGTGATAAGTGTTTGGACCTGCGGAATACTGTGAACCTGTAGCTGGATATATGCTTCAACTTAACAATAAAAGTAAACTGTCTAAAGCTAAGTGGTTGAGGTAAGGGCGTATAGATTTTCAATGTCGAAGACTTTGGTTTTCCCTACATAACGAACGCTACACATTTTTTGAAATACATGACCCGGTCTCGAAAAGAGCTGCATCCGCGCGTGCTAAGACAACGATATGTTTGAGAAGGCTAGTGAACAGTGATCGTGCTGGGAAAACTACTCAAAACGACGTGTGTAGCACGGTTGGCCCACAATGGCTGTCAAGACGAGGAACGAAGAATATAGCACCACCTCTTTTATGCATACATGTGTTTACGGGTTTTAATTTTAGATTTTCTTATCTGTTTTGTAAATTACAATCATCCACTTTTCATGTTTATGACAAAGAGCAGGTATGTGTATTAGATAATACAAATGCACATACCTGCAAAGAGACCGCGAAGAATGAACAGAGAGGCAGCATTTTGACAGAAAGGCCACCGATATGCATATACACCGTGGAACATTTTTGAGACGTTTTAGCACCGATATTCGCTTTATGGCGTTAACTCGCACCCTTGTTCTTTTCATCCTTGAAAATCATCACGCTTGCGTCTGATCTTGTCAACTGTTCTGTCAAACTAGCACATGCAACACAGTTAGAAGTGGGTTTGTCATCACTAATATCATCAACGTGTTCATGACTCGAAGCCACATGTTGGAGCATTTTGAGAAAGGTCTGTAATCACAAACTCAATAGCATGGCTTTTTAATATACATTTACCTTTGATTTAATTGACGCATAAAACGTATCAATCATGACAATTCACAGATTAAGCATTTGGTAATATACTTTTGGTCAATCTCAGTAAAGTAATAATTAACAAGAGACATCGATGTACGTCTGTAAATTAACAGACACAATAAATCGACTCTAAAAAACTATTTAGAATATATTAGTTGTTGTTTTTTTCATTTAAATTTTTCAATAGGTTTGTTGGATAGTATAAAACACATTATTAATCAGTATCATTAAAGAGCTTTTTTACTCAATATTTTTACGCGTGGAGCGTATTTTCAGTTCTCTGATGTGGTGTCGACAGCGATAATCTACAACTTTCTGTCACGTGACTAGCAACCTTAAATCGTTTACAAATGGCGGAAGAACTGCACATTATTTGACATCGCGTTTGTTTACATTTTACGTACTTTAATTTAACACCTGAAAAAGACGCAAAACATGGACCGAGGTAATTAAATTCACGATTTTTGACATTCGTGTATGTAGTTAGAAAAGTCCAATTTTTAAACTTGTTTTAATTGACAATTATTTTAATTAACCAAGAAGCAATCATATTCTCGCAGGTGCTTTCTTAATTAATCGTTTAAATTGAACATTTGTTTTATCTACACACTTGTACCTATTGAGATTTTCAAATATTGCTCATTTAACTTTCTATTGGCATTAATAAAGGGGCCTTTTCACATTATGGTAAATTGACAAAATTAAGGTTCATGTAGAGGCTTCAATTTGAAAAATGTGGGACCCCTAGCATTGTACTCAAATTTGACTAAAGGAAGAGTGCCACATTGAAAATGTATACATATATGCTTTAAAGGATGTTTTTCCTTCAAACTGCTACCAATTTTGTACATCAACGTATCATAACATCCACAAAATCAATCAAAATACAAAGCGATTTTAAGAATAAAATATACATTATTTTCAAAAATCTTAATCATGTTTATTCCACGTATTTAGGCGAAAAAATATATAACTAGTGATTAATATCGACATTGACGAGGGCAAGTTACGCTTAAATAGTAAAAAAAGTTTACATATCTATAAATATCAAAACTCGAACACATGTTATTTCATCACCATGGGGGCAGCCATTTTTAAATTAATAAAATAGAAAGAAACATGCTAAAAACTCACTCATCGCCTAATTGACATTCCAAACGGTTGACGATGACAAATGCATTGGATTGTAATCTTTCCGTTGATGTTTGCAAACTGCACGATCAGACCTCATAAACACTCAAAAGAATAACTATGTAAGAAGCATTTCACCAATGTTTACAATCGTTGTCGAATCACATTACTTATATTATTGCGCATAAAATAGTACGCTTACAGACTGACAGAAAGATCGATACGTAACTCCGTTCAATTCATCACGGTATACTATTATAATGATAATATATAATAATACATCGCTTTAACAATCTAAAAGTAGAAATAATTCTTTTAAACGGAGTTTTTAATAACGAAAGTGAAAACAACGGAAGTTGGATGGATATTCTGTGAGATGCACTTCGGCTCCAGAAAAACAATACAAATAAACTAAAAAAGACGTGTGGGGGACAATTTTCAGCTGGAAAATATTTGAAATAGGGTAAGTGATGATATCTCTACGTGGTCATTTCTGTTATTTAGTGCGATCTCTTGCTGATTAATGTTAATAGTTGTTTTACTAGTTGCCACCCAACTGTCAAAATAAGTTATGTGTTTTCTCAGGTATGTGTATACACATACCCGGTTTTCTCACCACTGCACGTGGTTTCGACCGATTTGTTTTGCACGTTTTTCTACGGAGCACAGCGATGACCACGCTTTCAAAATGGGTAGAAGGAATCGAAATATAAAATCAATCGGTTTGCCAATTTCTTTATATTCCTTTACAATTTTATATGTCGTTTGCAATCAATTGCAATTTTAGATGGTTCAAAATTAACAATTTTGTTGAGAGGTAAATAACAAAATTGTTAAGCCTTTGAAATAGAATTGTGACTCTTATTATCCACCATACCTGGATTTTTAAAAAGTAGTTACGTTTTAGTTATTTTTAGAACTTTGTGTAGGAAATTTATCCAAAAAAGGCAGTTGAATAAAAACTCATTTGTTGTTTTATGACAATAATTTTCTGTGAAATGTTGCTAACTTGACCTTGTATATGTATAAAGCTTTGTATTTATTTAACTTAAGGTAGTGCATATCCTTCCTAACTTTAGATTGAGATTTTGTAAATTAGTGTAAAAATGTATTGGTTTTAAACCAAAATATGAATAAAGCACACACATATGGAATGTCAAAAATGTGTTTATGTTATTCTATCCGTCTTAAGCTTTAAAATGATATATAGTTTGACCATATTGTACCACATTGAATGAAGAAAATCCAAAGCGAAGTTTTAATGAATTTTATCCCCCCCCATGAACCTTAACAAAAGTTGTCTCAGATTTGCAAATTTTCGTTTTAGAATTTGCTTTTTCTGAGGAAACAATACTACTGAACATTTACCTTGCTCTAAAATATCCATTTTATGTATCTTTTGAAGATTTAATAACCTGAAAATAATAAAGCGTTGCAACGCGAAATCATTGAATTATTTGGAGAGTTATGTTGTTGTTGTTGTAATATTTTGTGAAATTACTAGGATTGCTTATATAAAGTATAAAATACACCCTTCATTGAATGAGCACGGATGGCCAAGTGGTCTTAGTGGTATACTTTTACTCCAGGACTCCAGGGGTCAGTGGTTCAAGCCCAGTTGAGGGTTACTTTTTTTGTAATTTTATTTTTGTTTTTTATGCACCCGGTAGGGTGGCATATAGCAGTTGAAATTTCCGTCAGTCAGTATGTCAGAAAAACTTAAACATTGGCCATATCTTTTTAAATATTGAAGATAGCACCTTGATATTTGGCATGCATGTGTATCTCATGGAACTGCACATTTTGAATGGTAAAATTTCAAGGTGAACATCATCCTTCAAGGTTTAGGGTCGAAAAAAAAAACAAAGTCAAGGGAAGTAATAAGCTTTAAATGGACATAGTTATCTGACCTGCCCACGTATAAATTTTTGTTAAATAAATCAAAGTGGCGCAGTAGGCGGCATTGTGTTTTTGACAAACACATTGAGGTAAAAGGTCAAGGTCATCCTTTACGGTCTACGGTAAAAAATACAGATTTAAGGGAAGTAATAAGCTTTAAAATAAGGGAGAAAATTATTCAATATTGAACATAGCCACTTTATATATTTTGCATGCATGTGTATCTTATGGAGCTGAACATTTTGAGTGGTAAATCTACAGTCACGGTAGTGGCTTTTAATTATTTGCTACTAAAAATAGAGATTTGTTACAGACAATTATTTTCAAGGGAAGTAATTTATATAATTATAAATCTCATATTATATATTTCCTTACCAAGAATTGAAGTTCTTTTCACAGTTACTGTACAGATTTATTATTTGGATTATTTATAACCTAACTGATTGATTTTTCAAAGTTTTTTTAAAATGATATAATTATAATTTCTTTGATGTTCATTACTTACCTGTGGACTTATGTCCGTATATACATGATCAACTCTGGCTATGATCTCTTTTAAACCACAGGCCTTGGTTGTCAGTGATGTCCCCCCCCCCTCCTCCCCGGGTTGATTGGACAAAATTCAAGGGAAGTAATTACCTTTAAAGGGAGATGATTTCTATACTTCTATATTTCTTCTACTTTTAATACTGTTTGTTTTGGCATAAACTCTGATTTTTTTCATAAAAAAAACAAGCCTACATTTTCAGATTTTTTTCCCATAATTTATTATAGCTAGGGGTGTCCATAAAGTACGTCACACACCAGTAGGGGGAAGGGGGTGTAAGAAAGTGTGAAAGTTTGTGACAGGTGGGTAAGGGTGGTCAGTTTACGTGTGAGGTCACACATAATTTTTTTTATGTTATTTCTAATTTATTATTTTTTTAGTACAATTTAATAGCTTCAAACATTATTTTCAATGATTTTGTCTAATATTTTCGTTATTTTTTTGTAAAAATAGCATGAAATAAATATCTCCTGAATTTGTTGTTCACGATTCCTCTTGCTTTCTGGAGCGCAAGTAAGCTGTTGCAAAGCCTTGTTTTATGTATAGCCCTGCTTTCGTCATGCTGGAAGTATTTACTTTTGTTAGACTGATGTCATAATCGCGACTAACATGTGGCAATATTAGAATCTAAATTACTATGTTAATTCCACATATCTCTGCTGCGATGCATGAATTTTTATGGATATTAATTAATTGGTAACAAACGAATACAAAGTATTGTATTGTTTGTTTAATTTAAGAACCATTTTACTCCTCTGAACGCTTGTTTTGACCAATTCAGCAGTTTGCACGGGCTGAAATGCTCTGCTCATTAAACAACCCAGTGTATTCATACTTTAGTTTGCACTTTCAATTTTAATTTTTAAATGATTTGAACATTAATATACCTTCAAAGAAGTTACGATTGTCAAATATCACTTTTGGGCTCATGTTCAGGTTTGATTAAGGATTGAGTCTATTTTACAACTTTTTTTAAAGAGCAAGAAAATGTCTGCTTTTTAAGTTTATAATTTTGTTGGTTCAAGATGAGGGTGAATTATAATTTGAAAGTTTAACTCAGTGTATTGTACTTCAGATGGTAAAGTCCATGCAAGTGTTCTTTTAGCAGATTTGTTGTCCACTCAGAGAGCACTTTTCTTGTTAAAGTTCATGTTGCCACCATAGCTAAGTTGAAGTCGCCTAAAACTGTTCACTGGATAAATGTAGTTTGCAGTGATAATTATCTACCACCCGCATGTTTAGCTCTGATGGGAGTGCTGATTGTTTGATATTATAGAGGGATTCTAGCCCTGGTTCAGGTGCATTTTCTGCTCCTCACAAGTTACTCAATTCAGTATGTTTAAGCTGTAATAACAGAAACAGAATGACTCAATTAAAACTTTTTGTGCAAGTCAAACTATTTATTATTGTACAGCAGGTTCATTCAAAAGTGTGTATAGTAGTCTTGTGTGATGAAATCAACACGTGGATCACAATATAAAAGCAAAAAAAAATTAAATCAAGAAATTTCAGTCATTCCACGGATGAAGCAATCTCATAATTGACAAATTGTCTATTATTAGATACACATAAGTTCCATTTCAGCCCTCAGTTTGAAGAAATATCTAAAAATAAACATGTTTATTCATAGATCATTTGTTTGAATAAGTAAATAAAAGTTTTGTGCATAATGACACAATTTTAAGGCCAGCAGAAATGTAAGTCAGACCAGCTGACTCAATTTGTAGAGCACTAGAATACAAATCATAGTATGCAATGTTCAAATCACAGCCTAGTTGTACATCTTGTCTAGGGATTGAATTGTCATGAGTCAGTTCTCCCCCCCCCCCACCCCCCCCGTTGAAGTGGGGCAATTGTTACAGGAAAATCAGCTGTTTGTATGAACTTTATTGAACCGTGACCATGTATTGTTTCAGGACGCAATTTGGAGGCATTGGCAGAGGAGAATGATGAGGAAGAAATGGAGGAACACAAGAAAGATGTATAATTCTGAATCATTATAACTCAAATACCACTGATATTATTTTGTTTTTGAATACTGTTTGGTCCACCTGTTATGTTAAAATACTAAATAATTTAGTACATACAATAAAGCCTTCTGCCAGTCATCTTATATTACCTTTCCGCTTTAACTTGATTCTCGGTAAAAAGGGACTTCCTTTAAACAAACAATACCACTAAAGCGGAAAGTGTCGTGCAGACTGCGCAGGCTAATCTGGGATGACACTTTACGCACATGCATTATGCCCAGTTTTCTCAGAACACGACTCAATTTTAGAGTGACTCAGACTCTAGCACATCTGACGATGATGATGCCCCATATGAGGGTACCAAGCGTGGAGAGCCCAACAAGTTTGACATCCTGTGTGACGGGGTGAAGAATGCAATGGCTCTTGTTCACACTGCATTAGAAGAGGTGAGGTCTTATGTTTAAGTGGACCCTTCCACCCCCCCCCCCCCTCCAAAAAAACAACAACACACAAAACAACACAATAAAAAACAACATAAATTATGTATTATCATATTGAATTTCATTTATTGTATAATCTTTATCTGGTAAGTAATTATATGCTCATTTTAAAATATTCACACATTAAAAATAATATCAGCAGAAGTGTGTTTATGGTATAGTTCATAGTTTTTTTTTTACTTTTTATATGTCTTCTTGTTAAGAAAATAAATTATCAAGTCAGTTAGATAAGACATGCACAACCATTGATAGATTTAGCTTATCATACTTTGAAATTTTCATTTCAGTTGATTACACTTCGATTCCTATTTCATAATCTTTCCTAATAAGCAATTCGTATTCATCCCATAAATGTTATAATCAGTCCACAAACATCCCGATGTAATTTAATTAATATTTCAATATATTGTTATTTTTTAATTATCATGTAATCATTATTTCTTTATCTTGCAATCAATATCTCTTTATTTGCTTTTAATTATTTAAAGTACTTAATTATCTTGCAATTTGATTATGTTGTACAAATGTAATTGTTATTTCATTATCTCTGTATTGTTATTTCATTATCCCCACGCGTGGGGATATTGTGGTTATCTCCGCCGTCCGTCTGTCTGTCCGTCTGTCCTGGCCACTATCTCCTCCTACACTATAAGCAGTAGAACCTTGAAACTTACACACATGGTAGCTATGAGCAAATGTGCAACCATGCACTATTTGGAATTTTGATCTGACCCCTGGGTCAAAAGTAATCAGGGTTGGAGTGGGGCCGGGTCAGAGATTTTCACTCATTTTTATGCCCTCGGTATGGTGCATTGGCCATATCTTTAGCTATATTGAATATAGCAACTTGATATTTGGCATGCATGTGTATCTCATAGAGCTGCTCATTTTGAGTGGGGAAAGGTCAAGGTCATCCTTCAAGGTCAAAGGTAAAAACACAAATCCAAGGAAAGTAATAAGCTTTAAAGGGAGGTAATTAATGATCCTGCCAATTGATAATATTTTTTTTAATAAATCAAAGCGGCGCAGGAGGGGGCATTGTGTTTCTGACACATCTCTTGTTTTATGTTATTTTATTTTTCTACACTGATTTACTTCCAATTCATACTGAATATCTCTTATGACAATACAGTCAATCTCAACTATGCATGGCCCCATTACCAACCCTGGGGTGTCCCCTGGGTCAAACATGCGGCGTGGGGAGACGCGTCGGCTTCTGCCGCGCCATTTCTAGTTAAGTTGTTATTGTCATTTCATTATCTCTTTATTTTTATTTCATTATAACTTTATTGGTGTTTCATTATCTCTTAATCCTTATTTCACAATTTCAGCTATTGGAGATGAAGGATGAAATGTTGAAACATAAACTACCACCCAGTCTGTTGATCAAATTGGCAACAAATACAGGAAAAGTCTTTAGAAGGTAATTGTTTGTCCAACTTTATGGAAATTTTGGCTAAATTAAAATATGTTTTCATATCAATATTGGCTTTGCCATTTTGATGTTAATTCATGTTGATTGGCGCTCCATTTTTAAACAGGACTTTTTGTCAGTCCAACTTAATCGGACAATTTTGCTCAATTATATTATGTTTTCATATCAATAATTGCTTTCTTGTTTGCAAATAATAAATGTTAATTGGCGCTTCTGTGCAAGCAACATGTATCCTTTAGCATGCCTTATAATGAACGTTTGATGTTAATAAACATGGGCTTCTTGTATGTGTCTGCTGAATTTCAGTGACCCAAAAATACTTGAACATAATTTGACACATAACATTTTATAAACAAAATCTATTTAATTTCCTCTTAATTTACAACATAATTGATTTTGCCTGTAAATAAATGTTTGTGTCTTGTCTGTCTGTATTTGAGAAATTCAAATTGAATTAATTTACCACCTACCTACAAATTGAGATGTTAAAGGTTAACGATTTCAAAAGCTTTGAGGTCAATCAAGAATTTTAATTTTAACTCTCAGTATAAGTGATCTTAACATGCCGGTCAACGAACTCGTGCGTCTTGTCGGTGTCTACTCAACACCCTGGGAGGAGAAAAGCGCGGCCCTGAAGAAACTACACGAAGATTACGAGGTCAAGCAGAGGCAGCTCCACATCGCCATTAAACGACTCCAACTTGTGGACGCTCATGTGAGTTTCTTTCACAGGCTATGGCTTGCCAACTTTGACCATACGATTCACGTTCTGAGAAAACTGGGCATAATGCATGTGTGTTAAGTGTCGTTCTATATTAGCCTGTGCAATCCGCACAGGCTTATCAGGGACAACACTTACGCTTTTTTGGTGTTTTTAGTTTCAAGAAAGTCCCTCCTTACCGCAAATCAGGTTTAGGAGGAAAGTCTCGTCCCTTTTTAGCCTGTGCGCACTGCACAGGCTAATCTGGGAAAACACTTTACAAACATGCATCATGCCCTGTTTTCTCAGAACGCAACTTGTATACTTGTTGACACTGTTAACATTAATTACACTCATGAATTATGTCTTATAACCATTTTTTGT
>NC_068368.1:61610293-61650293 GCF_020536995.1 Dreissena polymorpha | reverse complement strand
ACAAGTGACAAAGTGTCTGTAAGTGATAGGGAACTGTTGTTTTGTTTACCAGCGACAAAGTGTATGTAAGTGTATAATGCTGAAAGAAGAGGTTAAGCTCAAATTATAGATATGATATTGTCTCCACCTTGAGAAGAAAAATCATTATATGTGCATGCAGTTTTGAGACGGACAGGTTATCTTTGTATTATACTAGAATGTAAAATATGGTATAATAGAAGTGTTTTGATTTTAAGTGTTAACATTATAATACTTAAGTTATCCGTTATTTTAAGCTAAAGACAATGCAACCAATCTTAGTTTAATTTTATTTCAACATGCCGTAATATATTGGCATGATTTAATAATAACATGTATTTAATGGGTGGGTGGGGTAAGTTTACCCCTATAAATGCACTATTTACAGGAGTAAATATGTTAAGAAACTTCATGATACACTTAGGAAATAGTAAAATAATACTGATTTCATAACTGATGTATTACTGAATACTGTTTTTGTCGGGTGGTTTGCCCGAAATCTGTTGATTTAATAGAAAGTGGAAAATATACTTTATTTAAAAAAGCGTCCGCGAGGGGCATAAATAAAATGAAGTTTTAACAGGTTTGCCCTGGAAATATTTCGCTAGACTTTTTTCAGTCATCTGTTATACGTCATAGATCTATAATTTGAGCTTAACCTCTTCTTTCAGCACTATATGGTTACATCTTATCTAATTACGCATATCATGGGTACACCATAAATCAATTTAATGCTAAATGTAACATTTTGGGGAAAACATCAATAATTGTAATGCTTTTTTTCTCATACTAAATTCAATAGTAAGTAAACTTGGGTGTGAACATGTCCGTAACTAACTTATACACTGTCTTCCATCAAGTCTTGTTCTTCCACAGTTTGTGCATTGGTACAGCTTATTTCCCGACATTCCCCACATCCCGATGAACAGTCAAGACCATGTCGTCTACAAGTACAACGTTTCAAGTCACAATTGGTCTTACAGCAGCATCTGATAATTTTCAACAAATCGTCTGGTGCAGGGGACATGTTTGTTTGGACTGGCATTAGTAATCCGCTATCAGACTTCCAACCCCATTCAAGTGGATTTAAATTATTATCCTTAGTAATCCATTCATGAACTTGAAGGTAAACCCTTAAACTATGGTAATGTGCAGAGGAGCATGTGGGTGGTAAAGTGTTAACAGCTACATACTTTGTACTTGTCATAACTTTGCTGACAAATATCCTATATCGGAGAGTGTTGAGCTGTTCATGCGATGCCCCACCGTATAAGCATATTATCAATTTTTCACCAGCGGCAGATACATCTTGAATCGCTGTGTTGTCTAGAAAAACTTTTGATTGTTTTTGAATAAAGGCATTGAAAATAAATTTGTTCAATGTTGCTGCTTTGCCAACCCCAGACATCTTAGATGTATCACAACCAGTTAGTGCATGGATAACAGGAAGCATTCTACATATATTCAAGCCAAGTAAATTTCTTGTACGGGTTACATCCCACTGTTTGACCAATTTAGCGTTTTTTAGATTTCTTCCCGATATAAAATATATTTTGTTTGCAGACACATCCGCGTGGTAACAAAGTAAAACAAGAAGATCTGTGTCTTCCCCAAGAACAACAGTTTTTTTACTTGAAGAACTTGCTACAGCTGTTTTGAATATCAGCACATCAGCATCACTCACAGCATGTATTGTAGGACAACCTCTTTCTTGTAGACATTTGCTTAGCATATCTACGAAATACTGTTTATTCTCAGTATTTAACAAAAACTGTTCTTTTTTGGACCTGAATGGTGTTTCCCTTGTAAAATGTACCTTTGTACTAGCTAGTCCTCTACTGCGTTTACTATGAGCACAGTCTTTAGTAGAAGGACCATTAGAATAACATCAAATACCACTGTTGAAGATGAACCCTTTCTGACGACGTAACCCACGTATGTCTCACATATGTCCACAAATGTATCCCCATATTTCCAGGTCAAATGGTTAAGTAAAGAACCACCATCATGGACATAGTGTACCGAATCATCTAGCTTTTCGAGAATAAACAATCGCCCAACGCCAAAATTGCATTAGCCAATGACGGTTTGTCAGCTTGTTTTAAAAGTCCAGACGACTCGAATAACGACGATGGAAAACTACACAATTCGTACTTGAATATTTCCTCCTGGCTGTCATATAATCTATCGGCTGCAGCTGTCAAACGCTGAAATAGTAACTGTGGGTCAATGTGAACAGTTTCTCCGTTTACTTTCACTTTTGACTTTGAGCTGAGTGTCACTGCTTGACTTGTACGCTTGAAACTGTACTCCAAAACGGTTTTATGAAGCATCTTGTCTAACACAGTTTGACCCACTTCCTTTGCAGTGTCAACATTTACATGAAGATCGGCTGTTAAACCTGTTTCAATGTTGCGAAGGGCATAATCGTTAACGAATGGAGTTTATCCTGTAGGAAATGGTAGTTTTAGTTTGTCCTTTTGATCTCTGTCCATTCTCGACTGACTGCTTTCTACATGCTGATCACTTGTGTGATAAGCGACGTTTGCAAATTCCTGCATTGCGTTGTTGTATTCTTTGCAAGTTGGCATCGAAAGCAACCACTGATTTCTCTGTTTTTCAGTTAAACCACGCCCACGTGTCAAACCACCGGTCGTCTTGACACTTCTCATTAAAACCTGTTCTATCACTAAATCTGTTGATAGACCAGCCCAATACCGTTCGCTTCGACGAACTACGTGCTTTCCTTCTGAAAAGTGTTTGGAAACGTCTGGATACTCCATCAGTAGTTTAGCCATGCTTTGAAGGTAAAAGTAAGCTGATTTTAAGTACAGGTTGTGGCCTGCAGCTGCAAGGTAAGGTAACATTTCTTTTACAGTTTGGAGATGTAGTTCCCAGCAACCAATGCGTTCTGCTTTAATGAATGTTCGTAATATATCATCCATTGACATATGCATAAACCATAACTGTGAAGTACGAAATTCACACATAGATGCTCTGTTTTCGTCAAGTTTTCCCTGAAGCTTTTTGAAAACCATTTCTTCACAAACATTTTCTACTGTCATTTCTCCTCCAATAAGGTTTCATTGTTTCCAACCGTGTTAGTTTCAGCATGTGTTTTTGGTAAGGTACTCGTAGTCGCAATAGCAAAGTCGTTGTCTCTTGCCTTGCTAACACTATCACCATTGAGTTCAAGCTCATTGGTTTCTATTGCAGAAAGTGAAAGTTTTTTTCCGTAAATATGGCATTTAAGACTTCGTCAAGAAGGAAATGAGCCCGGGTTGCTCTGGAAACAGCCTTACCAGTTAACATATGGGTCACGGCATTGGAGCATAAATAGTTTCAAGCAATTCCGATAGTCCTGATCCTGCCATTAATTGTCCGATACATCCTAGAAAACTCAGTATAGTGTGGAATCCACCCAATCTAAGAACTATAGATTTGAGTTCGCTTGTAGATCCTTCATTGATAACCATGGTCAAAGCCTTCCAATAGAGTGGTTGGTCAAATGTAACCACTGGCACAGTATTGTGTCTCCTGGCTTGTGTACACACAAAGTGTAGTGTTGAATAAATACAGGAAACGTCGCTGGCATTGATATCGATCATGGGAAGAAAGAAGATTGGTGATTTTCCTGGGTAATTGCCCTGTTGCACCATTTGCATGATTCCAGACCATCCTTGTTTCCTTTGTTTCAAGGGCCATAAGCACTTCGAAAGCAGGTCAATGTTTTTTGTACGATCTTCATATCTGAAGTCAGGTAATACTTTTAATGTTTCATGTATCATAAAACTATTCTCCTTTTTGTAAAATTTCACTTGAATCTTACCAAGTGCCACTAGGTCATCTGTTGAAACGGAAATTCTTGGAACAGTTTTTGACACTTTTGTTTCGGCCGTGTAACAAGCAATTATACCCATGCCGTGAAAAGTATTGTTGCCATCCAGTGTTCGTATATTATGATCCACGTTGTCCGCTACGAACTGGCAAAATTGGCCATCTTTTAGAATAGGCAAATCAATGCCTTGTGAAACTGCTGCACTTGTCTAAAACCGTTGAACCTCTGAATATGAACTACAAAATCCTAGCTTATTCAACATATCAATTAAAAACTTTGATGCAAAGTGGTGATGCATTTGTACTGCTAAGCCAATCTGTAGTGGAGGAATCAACACCTTTGGTCTTGCTGCTTGGATAATGGTCTGTCCAATAGAGGCAATCTTAACATCTGCTTTTTTCTCGCAGAAAATTTCTCTAAGAAATGTTTTTAGACTATCCGGAATGTAGTCAATATTTTCCTGTGAAGACATAAGATCATTAGAGTCATGTATAGTTTCCAATCTGCTTTTAACATCTGAACCCCATGTGTCATTCCTATCAATACATATTTGTACTATGTTATTTTTAAATTCAACTGTTCTAACAGAGTATACATTATAGCCTCGTTTTCTTCCAACACATTTGGCACGTTGAGCACAAAATAGACAATTTGTACTGAAGTTAAATCGTTCAGTGTTAGATCGTAATGATGGAGATAATACAGTCTGTGTTGACTTTTTATTTAAGGATAGCTTGATTCGAATTGGGTTACAGTAATCTTTCCGACAATGTACATGAACTGTCTGTCCGGGTAGGGAAGTAATATTGTCCAAGCGAACTTCGCTGGCAGCATTTATGCTATCACTCCCTTTCTGGCGTAACTTTACATGATCTTGGCCATCTGCAAGTGATTGGCAGCATATCAGGCAGGTATTGCTGAAATAATATATGAATACATGCTGTTTCAACCATTACGCAGAACAGTCTTTTGTGACATTCCCAATTGTGACAAAAGGAGCATTTGCTCATAACAAGCAATTTCTTCATTTGACACAATGGATTTTAAAGCCGTCTGCTGTAGATGCATTCAAAAGCGTTTAATAGAATGAAGGGTTCATATTTTTCATACATATTGTGTATTTCAGAATAGAAGTAAATGCATTGTTGAACTTTATGTTTATAAAAAAGCAATTTTTTAGAAACAACAATTATCGATATTCACGCAATATTGTGTTAATTTTTTTTCAGAAATAACAATAGTTGATATTCACGCAATGTAATTTTGTACTATGTACAAATGTTCACAGTTCCAGTATGAATACTGTAGTAAATTTTGTTTTGCACTCATTAATAGTTTGACTGTACTGTGGGTTTAATTTATTAATATGCTTGTCATTGATGCTTTTGAAAAATGAATTATTTAATTTTGCCTTCAACTGCAAGCTGTAAATGTTGAGTATTTACTTGCGTTGCGTGTGGAATAAATGGCTATTACCTTTCCAATGCAGCTGCAGCAGGTTTGGTGCTGATAAGATTGTTTGGCAGTTCCATATTAGCATCTGTAATAGATGAAACAAATTAAAGTCTCTATAACGCTCAAAATCAACCAAAATTTCTTAAAATAAAATTAACACCTAAACAATCTGTGTTCCTTATAGCAATAGCCACGATTTCAACGCTAGATGTGGTATGATTACATAGATTTTGGTAGATACAAGATGCTCGTTTTAATTTATTTGTGACACAATAAATTCCATTTTAATATATATTCACAATACACAAGAACACCATCTTAAAGTTTATGTGTCGTATGAATAGATATCGTTGAAATTAAAATGGAAAAAACAACAAGCATTTTGTATCTACAAACATCTATTTTACCAGACCAAATCTGGCGTTGAAATATCGGCAATTGCCATAAGGAACACTGACGTTTAATTGATTAAGTTTATTTTACGAAATATTGTACGAAATTTTCGTTGATATTAAGTAGTAATGTTACTTAACATATATTGAGAAAATAGAGGAAACAGAAATGGAAAAATTAAACTTAAGTTTGATCAAAGCTGTACTTATTTTCCTTCACATGGTATGACAGATTTTTTTTAACACACTTTCTTTTGTTTATATAAATTTACATTATCCTGTAGCATTTTGTCATTGCATATGAAACATTAATAAAATCACTTTTAAATAAATATATATATACCTTTTTTTGAAATTCTAAACCCACACCTTTGACATTGTTGATTGTTGATCTAACATCTGTAATAAATCAAACACATGTATTAAAGAAAATAACAGTTTGATATGTGTGTAAGAGAATAACTTATTTATTATAAACAGCTTTTGATTTTCTGTTGTTATAATACTAAATGAAAGATTTATAGCTTAACACAATATTTTGGATTATATTTTTTTTAAAGTGTAGAATTGTAAATTGAAGACCATAACTTATTATTTCTATTTTATATATGATAAATATTCATCATGAAATCATTAAAATGATTCAAATATGTGTAAAATTGAAAGCTTTTTTAACATTAGGTAAGAACATTCTCAACAGTTTCAATCAGTAGAATATCTTAAGTAGTTATAGGGAAAAAGAAGTAATACGAAAACGTTATGGTACAAATGGCCAAAACAAAAACGTTATGGTACAAATGGCCTTCCGTACTTAAAAAAATATTAAAATCTCGATATTTTCTCTCTTATTTTTCATATTTGTTTGTGTGTTTCAAGCATTTCTTAGATGCCTACATATGTATATTTGTGTAAAATGTGTGTTTTCTGCTGACTTTATTGCATATTTTAAGAAAACTATAAGTTCCTGCATCATCCACGAAAACTAATTACAAAGTGGTACGTAGTCTATTGCGTAGGCAACCTTCTATGACTGACACATATGTAAGGAGAAAAACATAAATTTCCAAGATGAAAAGAATAATATTCAACAAAGACATCGTAACTTACCTCCAAAAATGACTTAAATCTAGGATCTTTCATCAAAAGCAGACGATCACATCATATCGCGCGAACGCTAGTATACCGTGCGTCTGATCATTTTATCTTCTACGGTGGTAATTTAGCGCGATGAAAATCTGTCATATCAAAAGTCATTTTTCGGTAGTTTGGCCTGGCTAGACTTTGCTAGACTTTTGATATGTTGAAGAGGTGATATTTATCTACAATATTATCGAAAAATTATTTCTGTTGCAATTAGTTGTGGGTACAATTACAGATTGACTGGACTAGGTTTGATTCATTGTAGTAAAATTAGTTTGCGCTCGAGAAACGCTTTCGCCCAATATTAATATCGCGCCCATGTATCAGAAAGAAAAAATGTTCACGAACATTTAAACCAGATTGGTGCAATTATTGCAAACGAATTGTAATCGGGAAGTGTTATTATTATTATTATCATCATCATTATTTCATTTACGAATAAAATATGCATATATGTAGTTATGAGTTGGCGCTGTCCTTACCATAATTACATAAAAAGTAGTTTGCTTATGTGAAATAACTACATTTATATGATATTCATGTGATATTCCAATTAAGAGGACATTATATAAATATTACATGTCTGACAAGATGACAGTAAATTTGTCAACTTGAGGAAATACTTTCAACCGAGGCGAAGCCGAGTATTTTTCCGAAAGTTGACAAATTTACTGTCACCCTGTCAGAAATGATTTATTTATTTTATTATACCGAAAAAACTATTAAAGCATGAACAATTTATATTATTATTATTTATTTATTATTATTATTATTATTATGAATTTATATTATTATATTATATATGGTCGTCTGTTTACAACGGAAATGCAAACTGCGTACTGCGCATGCGCGAATGGGGCAGTACAATTTTTTTTACCATTCCGCACGTGATTGCTAAGGTAGCGGGCGACAGTATTTTTTGGAGCGGGCGACATAATTTTGTGGACAGTAAATTTTTCCCGCTGGGTCTGACAGTATTTCTATGCCACGATGGCCGATGGGGGTGAGGTATATTAAAATTTATTATGCTGCGTTAAGGCTTTAAGTTGATAGTACGAGTATATCAGGGTGCAGGATCAACGGGTTTTCAGGGGTTTACATACGATGTAAACACACCGCTAAGAACGTTATTTGTGCAAATATCTCAAGTTATTAAAATACATTGGCAAAAATCTTTAGTGCATAACAAATAGTTTTTCTTGCATTTTGTGCCGATTTTTTAAGGTATAAGAATAGATCCTAAATATGTGCGCCTTTAATGTCAACGGTCTTAATTGCAAAAATAAACGTGAACACGATATAACGTATATAAAATTGAAATCGGCAGTATTTAAGGTAGCGCACCTTTAATGATTTCCCGCGATTTATTTTACGATTTTAAATGATCGGTTATTTTCGAGAGATGCATTTTATTTTTTTCAAACTTCGAATTTTGATATGTGTTTACCTAATTCATTTAGAATACATGATTTTCACTATAAATTTTTACTTTGATCCAATTATCATCTAAACAATACGATTTCGCGATTTCTTCAAAGATCGACCAGCCTTTTTACCTGTTTACTTATGAATATCTAATTTAAGGTTGCACCTATGTGAAGTTGTCGTGGCCGAGTGGTTAAGGCGATGGGCTACAAATCTTTTGGGATCTTCCCGCGCTGGTTCGAATCCTGCCGACATCGCATACTTTTTGCGACGCGTTTTACTTCTTTTCTAACGTAATTTGATTTAATATAGCATATAAGCTATGTTTATTGTCAAATATGTTGAAAATTGTAAGAACATCCTACAATTTTAAAAATTAAAAACAACGTTATGGCTAAATTGGGTAATTTACTGCTGAAAATACGAAAGATGCATGTTGCATTTTTATTTGTATTTCAAAAATTAAACGGTAAATCTGTCTATTACTTGGTATTTTTGCTGTATATAGTGTTTCTATAAAAAAAATAGTTTAAAATATAACTTAAATGATTCTATTTTGAATTTTATGACACTTTGTTTTTAACCGACCCAATTTTTACTTGGCTGAAATAACTTACATTTCATGGCGCTATTCCATAGATAAAAAATTGTAAAAAATAAATGTCTGTAAAAGAATACTTATTTCATCTTGTTTAAACTTTAAACATCTTTACTGCATCTGTACACACCAACTGCATGCCCATATTTGGAAATCTGAATGAATTATGGAACTTTTATATACCCCAGGGGTGAAAATAAACTGGACAAACGCCGAGCGTGAGGGTGGGTTTGAAAAAATCGGTATATTTTTTTTTTAAAAGCATGGAAAGCCTACCTACAAATTTGCATGTAGTTCAGTGAAATGATGCTGATTATGAAAATAATTATTTAAATTATATTTGGATATGTTCCCATTAGAGGTGCGCTACCTTAAGACTGAAATCTTCACGGAGTAAAGGGCATTTTCACGAACCTCGATACCATAATTCAATAAAACGTATGGAAAAAACATTATTACCTCGCTTGCCGTTAAATTATGCATCAAAACTAACTGTCCAGCGCCGTTTGAAACATTTGTTTACATACATTTCAACTAACTGACATTTTAAACATACGAGTGATTTCATTGGACCAATGCGGAGGTGTGTCTTTACAACTGGAGATTTCATTCATAAATACTTCCTGATCAGTGTCAACTGGGTCATGCGAGTTGTGTATCGTGTTATTTCTTAAAAGTTGACCCAGCATGTGTAAAAATATTGCAAGACATAATACATTTTCAGAAAGGAAATTCATTTATGCGTTGAGTAAGATCGTGAAAATCGCTGCACAATTAATGGCTGTTCAAAGCGATGCACCCCGTTTTGTGGTGATTTTGAGTTGCATATCTTGTTATAATATGATTATTTATCATTTAAAATGATTTTTTCACTAATAAATATCATAGCCACACGCTTACCACCTATGGATGAAAGTAAAATGAAAACTTTAAAAATAACTATTTAAATTTTTAATGGAATGACAAACCCGGCCTGATAAAACGTAATCAAATTATACAAGAATATAGAAATTGCGGTTTGGAAATGATTGATATAAAAAGCTTTGTGGATGGTCTCAACGCTACTTGGATAAACGATACATCAACCTGAATAAAAACAAAATAACCAAATTATACAGTATTCGTCTATAAATCTATGGTAATTATTTTATTTGAAACAACCACATTACCCCTGACGATAAAAATACACTTAACATTTGAAGTGTTCTCAAAGGACATATTAAAGGCCTTGAATAAGACATATTAAAGGCCTGGAATAAGGTTAACGCAAACACAAAAAAACATCACATAAATCGGGGAAAAATAAATTTTGAATTAGTCATTAATAATTTAAATCTCAGGGTTTATTATTGCACAACTAATTACATATAAAAGGATCAATCGTGTAATACAATTATATGACTAAAGAAAAAAGCAATTTGATAGTTTTGGGCAATTAGAAGACTAGAACGGGCTAAATACCAGACATTTCCTTAAGAACTTATAGTCTTATAAAAAGTGTGTCTCTAGATTGTAAAGAAAAGCTGACATCTCAAAACATACGTTATTGACTGCCAAATCAGTTACTCTCATCATTTTCAGAGTCAACACAAATCTGCAATTGAGAATACCAAAACTTGCATTGAAGCAAATCACTTAAATTAAAGCAATTACAAAATGGTAATTCTTTTTGACAAAGAATTGGAAACGAATACATTGTTTATTTAATCTCTTCGACTAACACATAGATATATAGATTTATTTCGGAGATAACACACATACACACAATGCATTGAAACACCTTGTACATAAAACCATATGAAGTAAAAACAATCATAATTGAAAAGTACATGCATAGAATGCACTATGGCATGCACACTAACGCCAAGGATTACACAAAAAAGAGCAACATCCCTTATTTCCATTGTGGTCCTTGATTGTTGGTGACACGACATAGAGAGGCACTAGTAATAAATAAATACTACCCGGTAAATACTATGTTAATCATAATAAATACATGAAATATAATACTAATATTCAGATCAATGGACACAATGTATCAATTATGATCGTCATATCACAGATAAATTTGGATGGATTAAAAAATTAAAGGTTACTACAACAAACAAAAATTAAAAAGTCACATTAAATATGAACGTATTATTAATCCTAAATGATAAGACATTGGGAAAGGAAAATGTAAACATTTTAACAGCATAGCATAGCAACTTAAAATAGATATAAAGACTCTGTTTAAAAGATTTTGTTTGATTGCAGATTTAAAACTGGACAATAATGTCATCTGGGTTATAAAAGATGGTAGTTTATTCCACAATGTTCAACCCAAGTAACTGAAGGACTTCTTCCCATTTCTTTTAACCTTTGGAACAGAGAAAGCACCTTTATTACTAAATGTGGTACTATGGGAATGGACAGCATTCTGGGGAATAAACTGGTCTGACAAGTAGTCAGGAGATAGACCATTTGTGATTTTAAAAACATGGGAGAGCATTATTTGCTCGACACGTTTGTCAAATGGCAACCATTACAAAGAAGTATAATGTTCCAGGCTAATATGAGTTCTAGAATCAAGATTGAGCACAAAACGGATCAATTTATTTTGGGTTACCTGAAGTTTATTCTTCAAAAACTGTATACGACCATTGTACCATGTAGAACAAGCATAGTCAAAATGACACTGGATTAAGGACAACACAAGACGTTTCTTGGTATGCTGGGTTAAATACTTGCTTTTACGATATAAAAACTGTAACCTAGAGTTAGATTTCTTTACAACAGACTGAGCCATATTGACAAATGATAAATTCTGGTAAATACTGGCCCCAAGGTACTTGACTGCAATTGTAGGGTCTATAACTGTGTCATTACATATTATATTTAACCTGGGATTTGACCTTAGCTTATGATTCAGTTTTACCAAGGTGAAGATATAACTTGTTGTCAATTATCCATTGGCTCACTTCATTAAGCTCCTGAGTAAGGGCTTGCTCTATTTGACACTTGTTTTGACCTGAAACTAAGATGCAAGAAACATGTTTATACAGTAAAAGTTTATTCTTTGTTGCTGACGACATATCATTGACATAGATCAAGAGAAGGAGAGGTCAGAGAATAGAACCTTGAGGCACCCCACATGTAATGTTTGCCATAGAAGATTTAGTCCCTGATACATCAACAAGTTGTTGTCTATCAGATAAGTAGGATGAAAACCAATAACATGATACGAAGCTAAAAACGTTTCAGTATAAATATGTTATGCATACTATTCCAAACAAGATTTATTTATTGCTATGTGGTTCAACACACTCCAATTTTTGTGATTTTTGAAGCATGTTAGTAGATTTGAATGTGCATATGTTTTGGGAATGTCATTTAATTTAACAGTTTTGGAACGGTGTTAAAATGTATATTGATCAAACAGCGAATCTGCCGTTTATTACAAATTTTGATAATTAACATTTAAGCTTCTGTAAAGTTTTAGTACGTTATTCAAACATGTCACAGATTGTTAATTTTATCATATTTATGGCAAATTTTACATTTTAGAAATAAATAACAAATTGCATACCTTATATAAATCACTTAACTAAAAATCTTCAGAGTAGGTTCACAATTGAGGAGATAAATGCTTTCAATAAAGATCAAATATAAACTTTTAGAACAATTTGGATCAGGGTTTTTTCAACATAATTCATTACAATTGTAAACTGAATATTCATTTTTATTCTTCGATCCATTTGTCGTATTGTATATAATTATTATTTTGCTATTGTCTCATGTTAAACTTTCGACATATATGCTTGTGTTATTTATTTAATTGTTTTTTATTGCTATTACTTCATGCGTGTAATTAAATTGTTTATTGATTAATAAATATATAAATAAAATGAGAATTAATCCCTGAATGCGTCTGAAATCGGTAACGAAATTTCACGTTGCGTGAAGCATAACCGTGCAGTACATATTGACTTTTTTTGACAAGAACACGGGCTTATTAAACAAAGTAATTCTTATGTATTTCAAATTGACGAAAGCAGCAAACAACACTGTCTTGTATGCACTCGTTGAAATGCTTAAGAATTTTTTTTTAATTATTTGAAAAAAAGCACCATTTACCGGTGTGTTCATATAAATTAACGTGTACTGGTTAACCCACAGCGTAACGTGATCCTGCACTCCGATATATGTATGTATGTATGTATGTATGTATGTATGTGTGTGTGTGTGTGGTAGTGACTTTGACATTTTGTTTTTTGGGGCTAAATTTGACATTTACTTTTTAAAAAATGTATTTTTACCATGGAATTGACTTGGCGGTTTTTATTCGCAATTGTGTGTTGTCGAACACTCTTGCGCGATGTTGCCATTTTCATGTCTCACACATTTTGCTCCAAAAATTGTGCGCATGCGCGTGTTTTCCAAAATGTCCTCTTAGACGTGATTCAGAATGGGAATTAAATATAAGGTATTTGTATGCTGAATACGTTAATTTTAAATGCGATATTAGGCGGTTAAATAATTAATGTTCTTCTTGTATGAAACAAAGCGCACGTTGGCTGTTAAACTGCTTCTTTACGGATATAAACAAATACGATTTGACTAATGAAGGTCATTCGTCCTTGCTTGTAAACAAATAAAAGATTTTCAAAGCTAACCTTTTAGGTGATGTGGAAATAAGCTCAACGGCACAGAAAAAATATCCAATAGTATCTGCGAAATACGATTTCATTGATTGTAGTTGTGTGAATCCAGTCATCGAAATTCGCACTAGTCCGACAGCAAGAAACTAGTATTTTTTCTTTCGGGCTTGTAGGAAAACCAATATTACAAGCCCGACGTGCTTGTACAATTCATTAAACAGAAAACGAGTTCCACTTTCATTTTCAATATTTGTAAACAAAGTTTTTAGCCTCTTAAATCAACAGCCGCTTATGTTTTAACACACTGCGCACACATGCTGGGCAATCAGCCGAAAATTGGATAACTGCGCATAAAGCGCATGGTTTTGTGATTCCCGGATTACTATTATATAAAATAAATGTTTTGCGTTGCGTTCGGGACACAGAGAGTAATGGCCGAACAGTTGTCATTTAAGTACGTCGTTGAGGAATGCGAATCTGAGGTAACTGTGATTGACGCATTTGTCAACTGGCTTTTTGTAGAATAACCTGGCACTTAATTGCTTATATACTTTCCGGTGGTTCAGGTTTGCTCTCTCTTTCACATGGATATATGGGACAACTTTCTGCTATTTTTTTACCTAAACCTTATGTATATATTTATAATTGTGATTTGATTGATATCCGTGTGTGAAATTAATTTCTACTTATTTCAGGATCCGAAAGAGGCTGGCTCAGATGACGAGGAAGCTAACTTGGATGAGGATGAAATTAATAAGAGATTTGTATTGTATTTTAAAGATTGAATAAATGAATGCTTCTTTGGATGTTTTATGTTATGTTTATCTGCATTTTTAACAAAAATGTTATGGCCAGTAAAATCTGACTCGGGCTTGTTCAAATTCCCATAGTTCTAGCCCGACTTGCTTGTAGATTTAAATCTCAATTTCAATGACTGTGAATCATAATCGGTAACTGGTCAGTTCGTACCTATTGTAAGTTCGTACCCTACAGCATTGTACATGTACATGTAGGTGCTGAACAAATTTGTTGCAGACCTAAAAGGCAAAATGTTTTGTGCAATAGGTAACTTTATAATTTTCCGTCAGGTTCTTCTACATCTTCCATGTGATGACATCATGTATGCAATGAGACCTCAAAGAAAGAATTTCAAGAGTTTTAGCTGATAAGTGGGACTGACCTGTTTCTAAAATTGGATGAAGAAAAAGGTATGTGCATCAATGAAGGGAAGCATTTAATTGTGTGCCAATTCATCATATAGATGAGTTGATTGTTATATAGACGAGTTGATTGTTATTGCTTACAATCAGTATTTTTCGCGCATGCGCAGTAACTTTTTGTCAAAAGCGCTGGTTACCGATATGGAGAATATATGCAGTTAGTCATGTTTTCATTAGAAAATAAGTAAAACTTCGAAAATTAATACTTCAACAGCATTTTTCCTCTATACTAAAGGTAGTACCATAAATCAGCACCATTCCCAATGCAACAATTGTTCCAAATTTCAAAATGAAAATTCCCAATTCAAATTTAAAAATTCCCAATTCGCAGGAAATAAATCAGCGATGTTTACTCTTTTGGTAACAATATACTAAAATATTTTGGAGTGCAATGCTATACTATCTAAAAACATGAACATCATTTATAAGAAGACACAATTCTCTGTAGTGGCACTTGCATTAGTATTAACTAAACTCTGAAAGTATTAATCATTTGTTTTTATGCATAAATTACTCATTTAGAACCCATTAATACATCAATATTTTGACTACCGTGCGAGTTGACTTAGCCTAGGTACGAATTAACTTCCGTGCGAGTTAACCAAAAACCATGCGAGTTGACTACTGTGCGAGTTGACTTAGGTACGAGTTGACTGTAAACCATTGGTTCCCATTGTCTGAATACTCCTGTACTTGATAAGGGGAACCTTAATCAAAACGCAACACATTTTCGCGAATTACCAGCAACGATGGTGTCGCATAATTCAGAAGGTTGTTGATTGCATTGTGAGTTAAATTTGCAAAGAAAGACAAGATTTTAATTTAAATGTACCGCTGGCCAACAATTTCAACTGGGTTTAATGATTTAAATGTATGCAGTTATAGTAATGTAATAGTATTATGTTGCAACTGTTTTGCAGAAAGAAAACTGATGTTTTGATCAAGTTGTAGATTGTGATATTTCAAATATTTTACTTTCTGATAAATTGAGCAAGCAGACCATGTTTGGATTCCTGTGTTCTCTGCAGTTCAAAGTTAAATTATTATCAAATCTGGTAATTCCTCTTGTAAGGTCTGTGCTACAGATTTTTTGCAAGACACATGTATGTGAAGTGCAATAGCTTGTATTCCAAATTGAAAATATTATGATATCTAGCAAAGTTTGGTTGAACTACAAATGTGATTTTAATTTGTTGCAGACATCACTTGGATGAATAATTTTGCTGTTATAAAACGTCTTGATTATTCAGTATATTAGTTTTATTACATGTATGCAATTCATGTCACATAACATGCACAATGCTTGATTTTTTAGATGTTTTTAAATGTCTATTAAAAATATATATTAGATACAATTCTGATATTAAAGGTGCTTATAATTGCTACATAGCAGCGTTTACTTTTGATTTCTCAATTCTAAGTATGAATTCAAATACAGGAATGTCATATTTAACTGGGTGGCAAATGCAAGTATTTTATGCTGGCCATATATTATTCTCCAATGATAAATATAAAATAAACCAGAAATCACACAGTTTTTTAAGTTTAGTATATGCGTTGTTTAGATTCGAGCATAATTAATAAACTTTCAAATTTTGATGAAAACAACACTAATTTTCCCAATTTGACCGGCACCAGTCCAAAAATGGTGACGAAAAACACTGCTTAAACACAATAAATGAATTTAGGAACTATATCACAACACACCAACATCGTGTTTGGAATAATTGAATTGTTATTTTTTGTAATAATTAGCCTAAATGATTGAGGTTCACCGTCCATTGTTCTTCAACTAGGAAGGTCTGTCAAATGTTTTGCAACAGAAATAAAAAGTTATAATCTATGTGAATATTAGAATCATTTTAATGAATTAAACTCGTTAGTTTAAATATAGATGTAGTTCAGTATTTATTTGTAATACACAAATGTAGGTGGTAAATTGAAGAGTCACAAATAATTCATAATATTAAAATAATTACATCAATATAAAACATTATTTTATCCTTCAATTGACAAATAAATAAATATATATAAATTGTGTTTTTGCGCATTGTAGTACTCATATATACATATGCAGCAATGATTTCATCATTTTAATATAACAATGATATGTTTTCAAGTTCTTTAATTATAGGAAGATGTGTGCATACACATTCCCACATTGAAAAGGTGGATATTTTTCTAAAATATGAAGGGACGTTAACAAGGAAGGAGATGATTGGGGATGATTTCATCATTTTAATATAACAATAATATGTTTTCATGTTCTTTAATTATAGGAAGATGTGTGCATGCACATTCCCACATTGAAAAGGGGGATATTTTTCTGAAATATGAAGGGACGTTAACAAGGAAGGAGATGATTGGGGATAACACGTGTTTGAATTCGGATTCAAGGGGGAAAAGTGTTGGTATGTATAAATCTTGAGCAGAAATACTGTGTTTTTCTGTACACCCCGTATGGACAACATGTTAAAATAATTGCTGAGTGTGAAACTTTAAATAAGGGCTGCAACAATATTCCAATATCTTCTTACATGTATATGTAATTGCAATATTCTTTTTCTGTAGTGTATTAATATATGTTATTCTGTCATAGAAATATACTAATTCGTATACCATACTGTAATAATCCATTATATATTACAACAAAATATTGTTATGTGATGGTAATTGTTACTTAAAAATGAGCTTTTATTACTATGGATAATTTTGATTTGCTGATTTTGCTTCAGAATTGAATATAATGACAAATATATATGTTTATTATATGCTCACAAACGAAGTTTAGGTGGGATATCAGGCCAGGGCTTAACACTAAGGCACGTTCGAACGACATTCACTGCCTGAACCTAGGTCCGGGCTAGCCAATGTCCCAGTAACATGCCTGACCGGTTGTGTGTATTTTGGGCGGGATTATGTGTTCTATATCAATAAACTGCGTTTTAAATAAGCAATTGAAAGATGCAAAAATCTTAATACAGTATGATCAGATGACAATTAAATCCGAGAGTGAAGTCGGAGACTACAAACAGATCGTAACTTGAAATAGATTTGGAACCCCCTGATTGCAATCAAAAAGAGGCCGACAATTCAGAAAATCCCCGGCGGTTTTCCTGGTAAAACACGTCAGTACCTATTTTTAAATGGAATTCCGCTAGATACGGTTTCGATTGGTTTCCTCGAAGTGACGTGATTTCTCGATAAAAATACGTTTTAAACTAAAAGCCGGGATCGCCCAGGATTGTCCGGGATCGATGAAGGTGTAAAACTCGACATTAACACAAATTTAATATAAAATTATTATTTATTTATCAGTTTTAAATAATTTTCATTTGTTTGATTGATGAGAAGTGTTATGACAATCTTTTTTTATACGCAATTCAATTAGTAAAATTAATATTAATGGCCGATCCCGGCTTTTAGTAGAGAGTTAACCTTGTACAATTGTTATTTGTTATTTTGCGACACCTAAGATTCACTTACCGTTTGTTGTCAGACGGCAACCGCGGCAATCTATGCAAAAAGGTTTTAACGTTAATGTTGTTGTTTAAGTTTGGCTTTACGGGTGGGGATGGGGGTTCCTCGGATAAGAAAAGAAAAGGGAAGGAGGAAAGTAAAAGAAAGTATGAGGAAAAAAACAACAAGGAAATTTCTCCCGAAATGGCGTGAAGATTACAAATAGATGTCTTAAGCAGATGGATATTGAATTCATTAGCATTAGAAAGGCAAGCTAATAAGAATGATTGAATCATAATTGCGCATCGCCACGCACAAGAAAATACAAGTTAACTGATAAATATAAAGGTTTTGATAATATTTTGGTCGGGGCACATGAAAGATTGGTCAGGGCTAGTAGGTTCTGCATTTACTAGCCCGAATGGGCTAGTTGAAAAAAAGTTAGTGTTAAGCCCTGCAAGGCATTTCAGACGCTTTAAGCATCAGGGAACCCTTGGGCCCTAATCTTTAATTAATTAAAGCATTAACTATGCTCTCCAACTTTTGTTGCTGTGATTCTTCAACATGTATTTAAAGTCATAGACACCGTGAAATAAAAAAGTTCAACAGCTTTTCAAAGAATGTTAAGTTTTAGTTTATTTGTTCAATAATTGCACGTATTGTCTTACTTACTGTAAGATTTGATTGAGTACTGAAAATTGAAAAAGTTCAAAGGTTTATATATTGTTTAAATATATATATAAGCCAATTTCATGACTTACATAGTGTGTGTGCCACTGTAGTGACTTGCATAGTTTGCATGTCAATGTAGTAACTTCTATAGTTTTATGGCAGTGTAGTGACTTGCCTAGTGTCATGCCAATTACATGACGTGCATAGTGTATATGCAACTTTAGTGACGTGCGTAGTTTTTATGCCAATGTTAATACTTCCATAGTTTTATGCCAGTGTTGTGACTTGCCTAGTGTGTATGCCAATTAATGACTTACATAGTGTGTCTGCCACTGTAGTGACTTGCATAGTATTTATGCCATTGTAGTAACTTCCATAGCTTTATGCCAGTGTAGTGACTTGCCTAGTGTGTATGCCAATTTCATGACTTACATAGTATGTGTGCCACTGTAGTGACTTGAATAGTTTGTTTGCCAATTTAGTAACTTCCATACATTTTATGCCAGTGTAGTGACTTGCCTATTGTGCATGCAAATTTCATGAATGACATAGTATGTGCGCCACTGTAGTGACTTGCATAGTTTGTATGCCAATCAAGTAACTTTAGTGACTTGCATAGTTTTTATGTCCATTTTTTTCTTTCATAGTTTCATGTCAGTATAGTAACTTGCCTAGTGTGTATGCCAATTTCAGGAATTATATATGAGTGTGTGACAATGTAGTGACTTGCATAGTTTGTATGCCAATGAAGTACATGTAACTAGTTTAGTTTGTATGCCAGTGTAGTAACTTGCCTAGTGTGTATGCCAATTTCATGACTTATATAGAGTGTGTGCCACTGTAGTGGCTTGCATAGTTTGTATGCCAATGAAGTACATGTAACAAATTTAGTTTGTATGCCAGTGTAGTGACTTGCCTAGTGTGTATGCCAATTTCCTGACTTACATAGTGTGTGTGCCACTGTAGTGGATTGCTTAGTTTGTATGCCAATGAAGTAACTAACTGAGTTTGTATGCCAGTGTAGTGTCTCGCCTAGTGTGTATGCCAATTTCATGAATTACATACTTTGTGTGCCACTGAAGTGACTTGCATTGTTTGTATTCTTAACCCTACTTTTGTATATGTAGTAATTCCATAGTTTTTTATGCCAGTGTAGTGCAGTCAAATCCAAACTAGGCATATTTTTACAGGTGAGGACAGTAGGTCCTGTAAAATGGGAAAAAATAAAGGACCTTCGGTTTTTTACAGGACCTACCGGCTACAGAATATAAAGTAAAATAACTTCATTGCTGGGATCAAGGTGTTTATGATATAAGAACATTTGCCAAAACGAAAGTAGCCGATACTTGTTTACCTAAGCTACGCTTAGAGCGCATGTCAGATAGGAGTCTGGTCAATACGGCCTTAACAGACGACGGCCTCGATAAATGACAACCAGCTTTTTTGCACGCATAGACATTGACAGCCAAGATAATAACGGTTCGAATGACAATGATCATTATTATACATTACTATTGCTATAACAATCACACATATTGATACCTGTATCATTTAATCAGGCTTTCTACTGGTCCCTACTTTTCCCTACTTTTTTCAAAAATCGCCCTATTATCCCTACTTTTTCATTTTGCAAGTAAATTAAATAAAATGTGAAATGAAGGCTTTCATGTTTCTTCTTTAGATATTTTCAGAATTTCCATCCATTATGAATCTTTTGTAATGAGTACAGTTCAGATGTGTTTGGAGGATCACCTTGTGATGTCCATCCTTGAAAGCACCATGGTTCCTTGGCTAGTCAGTACAGACATACTGGTTTTTAGGTAAGATAATATCTTTTTACACTGCGAAAATACATGTATGTTCTATTTAATCATTACATATGTGCTTCTTGAAGTAGAGGTGACAGATATGCACGCTTCATCTAGACTTTATACTGCTAAGTTTCTTTTTTCCCCAAATAATGCCACTAACTCAGGGAACCCACCAATGCCATGCTGTGTTTTAAACCTTATGGGTTAAATTCCTGTCATATATATCATAAATAATTTTGTATGACCCCACAAAAAAGGGAGGGGTGATTTGCCATTGTTTGTCTGGCTGTGGATAGCCCGAAGTTTGTGTCGTGCAGAACTCAAAGGTATAGCTAGAGCCATCTTTCTGTAAATAATTCTCAGCATGTGAATCTGTATACCTGAGTATTTTGATGCAAGTGTATCAGATATTTATGGATTAATGGCCCCTGATTTAGCAAACGATAGGAATCTTTGTGACAGAGCCAAATTATGGGGGCATCTGTGTCCTATGGACACACATCTACTTTAAATTGATTAGAATTTGATTTATCACCGTGGCATTTGTAGTTTGATATAAGACACTGCATTGACCAACTGCTTTGACCAGCCTTGATTTGCTTTGTGTCAATACTATGTTGCAGCAGTGACATACTAACAACTTAGATCCATACAATGTCCATTTTAATACTATAACTTAAGTCAGTTTCACTAACATAAAAATTACTCATAACCACTCTTAATCATTCAATTTGTATATGCATTTGCATTAAATGGTTGACATTTGTGCTTACTAAATTCTTTAACACATTCATTGTCAATATTGGCCATATTTTGGTTTTGAAAAATGAAATCGTAATAATAATGGATTATTGGGTAAAGGATAGAATTGGAACATGCAAATATCTATTTATATAATATGTTTTTACATTGTACAGTATACCAAAAATGTGAATCTCTTAAAATTTTCTCTTTTTTAGACCTCAATTTAATTTTTGTGCTCTGAGAATAGCAGTAATTTGTCCCTCAAAATGTCTAGAATTCGTTTACGGTCGGGGGCTTCGCCGCCCCTTGCCCCTCTACAAGGGCCTTGCCCTGGACCCACAAGGGGGCCTAGGTGACCACCTTGATCCCCGGCCTAATCAGTTACTATTCCACAAAATCCTTTGCAATCATAATAACAACCCTGTATGGTTTGAAACTAATTTTGCTTAACCCTTTACTCCATGTATACTCATTTTAACACCTTGAGAAACGGAATAGACCTTGGTCTATGTTTGCTTATACACTTATAATAAAAATATAAAATTCTTCACTATTGCCTGTGGTGAGAAAATTCTTTGTTTTAGTTCTAGTGCAAGAATACTTATATATTCATAGTGGGTAAGTTTGGTACATGTTCATGGAGGAAAGGGGTAAGACTTAGTGCTTTTGTACTTTGCTTTATAAGATTAACAGTGTATGTTTTGAATGTCATGTTCATTATTGTATTCCATTATGTAAATTGATGTTAAATGAGAAATACTACTTTCAGGTGCCTGTATTTCAAGGATGGGTAGAACAAGGCATTCTTACAGCATCAGATGGACTCTAAGGATAGCCCTACTTTTTAACAGTAAAAATCCCTACTTTGCACTACTTTTTGCTAAAATCTTGCCCTACTTTTGCCCTATTTTTTTGTGGAGAGGCAGTAGAAAGCCTGTTTAATAATCAGATTTATGATTATCTTGTTAAGCAACTAGGCTGCCATGGATTTGGACCGTCCTGACCAACATTTGTAAGATGCACAAAAATGGACCAATCAGGTGCCCTCTGAAAATTCCATCAGCAGAAAGAGAATTGGCACGGAAAAGCACGTGTATAAAGACGCTATCGCTATTTTTGCAATTCAGAAAACTTTCAGAGTAAACAAACCTATATAAACCAACGAATTCGTTCTCTTTTCTTACGAACAATCGGTTCTGTAAATTTGACCAACATGCCAGACCTTACACAATTTTACATGGCATGTCCGTCGAACTGGCCATGTTTGGCTGAGACTGGTAGTGACATGCATAGTGTGTTTTCCAATTTAATGACTTATATAGTGTATGTGCCACTGTAGTGACTTGCATATAAATATTAAATATTATATATATATTTTACATACTATATGGTTCAATATTTTTATATTGATTTACTTTAACAAATCTTTATCAGTTTTATTGTTTATTTCTCTTTCAATTAGGTTTGATGGAGCTACAGAACTTGGCAGTTTTGGAAGACTTGTAAATGACTCCACCAACCCCAATTGCAAAGTGCAGTGCTTTGAGGAGGAGGGTCTACCCAGCTTGTTTTTCGTTTCCCTCCCTGCCATTCTGCCACTGGTCAGACGCTACAGGTGACTGTGCCAGCATCATCTCTAGTGCAGAGAAGAAGTTGTGTATAATTATGGTGCAGGACCATATCCATGGGGGAAAAAGGTACTTATTAACAGCGATTGTTTTCCTTCTTTATAAAGTACCGGTAAACGGCACTTTCCCAATTACGAAAAAACTACAAATTTCCCATTTGCTGGCCAAAAAATTCCCCATTTTTTTTAATTTTTTTTTTTGAAAATGCAAGATTTTGTTAGTTTCCCTGTGCAGCTCTATGGTTTGAACCTAGGTAAATATAATATTGACAGCTTGAAAACACTTAGAATCAATTTTGAAGTATTTGGGAGCATAAAATCAAATACAACAATTTCCCAATTTGAGGGTTTCACGACTCCATTTTTCCCAATTTTCAGGTTTTCACGACTCAATTTTTCTCAATTGGACCAGTACGGGTACTTTTCCCAATTGGACAAAAAAAATCGCTGATTAATAAAGAAATGTTTCCTCTAAATGGACCTTTAAACACCCCCACTACTAGATGATCCGTCTGGCCCGAAATTTGGCCGTCCTCTAACTGCCTGATGAATTGCCTTTGGCCTGTTTCTACTGCCTTCATGGGTCCGATGGTCGGACCCTTTCCCCATGCCAAATATGCATAGTTTCTCTCAATTCTTACCCCAAAAAGTGAAGCACGAAAACAGTCTATTAGTGACAGTGTTGTTTGCACACAGCCTGTGTTGTTTTTAGCACTTGGCAGTATACAGTATATAAATCGTTAAATTTTGCAACTGGTCATTCTGTCTCTGTACACGAAATACATCGCAAGAATGGCTACCAGCAATACTGTCACACACAAACGTAAATAATTCTCGATTACTGAAAAGATTGAGATAATAGACAAGAACTGGAGAAGATAGCAACAGTTTTCCATTGGTAAATTGATACTGTTTGATAGGAAAGAATGGGTACATAACATGATTTCATTTATTTTGGCAGTCATTTCAGGTATCATCTTATAGTTTTATATTACAGCAATAGATATACCCTGTTGAAGGTTTTATAGAGATGCCACTTAAGCAAAACTACATAGGTAAAATATTGATTATCTAAAACTGAACTAACAACAATACATTGAAGTTATAATGTGATCAAAGACTTCTAGTCATTTTGTGAGAAGAAAATTTGAAGTTGTTGTGTCATATTTGCGGCTATGTTTCATATATTGATAGGTAGCAAACAAAGTTAAGTCATTAAAAGTAACAGTTTTATTTATACAGAGTTTTTTATGCCCCTGACATCTTGATGTAGGACACATATACATGTAATGATTGTCTTGGCCATCGGTTAATCTGTCCATAGGATGGTCTAGTGCAGGGATTGACCTTTCCTGTTAGGAGGGGATGGTCCACAGGACTGGCTACCTTTAAAGCCTACTTGTCTGATACTGAATATACTGGTCCCGATAATAAAAAAACACCAATTTGCATTATCCCATAGTGCATACAATAGCATAAAAACCAAAATGATTATCAAAATTGAAATTGGCAAATAATAAAGCACATAACAATATTTTCAATGTATAATATAACATATTTGGCTTAAAATATTATAAAACATTGTTGCTTAAATAAAGATGAAATATAGAATACTGAACTTGACTGAAATTTGACATGATGATTTTTTGTGTGCTGGGCAATCAATACCCAATTAGAGCAATTTAATTATTTATCGATATTTGATTTCCATTTCTTTATGTTTTGCAATAATTCCTAAAATGTGGAAATCTTTACTTGAATTTTGCTTACTTTGATTGTGTTTTTTTATTGGGATTACTTTAAACTGACTGTTGTAGAAAAAAAAAATTGCTGAGTTGAAAAGTTGTTCAACTATTATTGTGTCTGGAGAAATACTAATGATATCCAATTTTAGTCAAAGAATGGCCTAATGACCCATATCAGCCAACCTCACTTTGGCCTTGACATAGTTTGCACTTAAAATATAAGAAATTGGTCATCCAGCACAACCAATAAGCATGTGTGGGCAGTGAACGCAGCATCTTGTTTTAAAAGGAAATAAAAATATGCCTAATGTGTAATTTGTGCTAAACTAAATAGTACATGTACAAAAACATTACTGGGATTATAAATATATATTAAAAAATAGCCTATGCCTTCCAACACAGCTTGTCAGGGCATAATATAAAACAGTAAATCTATAAATGAAATGTTGCTATTTAGTTTTGAAATCCAAACAGTATTGTTATGTTTAAACTGCAGTTCTAAAAGCTGTGACGTTATAGTATCCAAGCCAGTCGTGAGACCAGTCCATTGCCTACTTGAAGTTAACAACAGAAATGTAAGTATTTAAAACCGGTAGATTATATATCAGGGAACTGTGTAGTATGACAAATGTTGCATTTAGCTACAGAACTGTGTTTTTGAGCAAGCAATCAATTCTATTCTCCTAAAACTCTTTTTTTTTAATTGATATCAAAAATTACCAATTAGGTTAAGCAGTTTGATCTGTAATAATTGACAAAATCCTGTCTGTATCAATCTTCAAATCATTTTTACTGTCTTGCAACAAATAAGAGCACAGCAAATATGAGTGCAAGAAAATGAAAAGCTGTCTCAATAAAGATAACTAACAATAAAGAGCTTGAAACTAGATTTTAAGCTCTTTGCAACATTGTTCAGGAAGTCGATAATGTGATTGGTAATTTACTAAGATATTTCAATAGAATTAGTTATTCCCAATAAAAACGTCAGTATGAAAGTAACATGTGATTTGTAATTAACTTAGATATTTCAATAGAATTTTATATTTCTAATATAATACTCATTATGAAAGTAACATATATGATATGAAATTTACTAAGATATTTCAATAGAATTAGTTATTTCCAAAATAATAGTATGAAAGAAACATACAAGGAACTTACAGTATAGTAAGTTTTCAGACCCCTCTACATTTTCGGATAATAATATTTTCCATGGACAGGAAAAGAAACAGTTTTTCCCGTTCTAATTCATAGCGATAAAACCTGTTGGCATTATTTAAAAGACAGTGTAAACTAAACTAAACTAAACATATCTGGTTATTAAATAAAGTATGTACATTTGATATTTCCTATCAGTTATTTGCAAAATAATCAGATTAACATGACAATAAAACTTGAAAGCAGACATGAAAGCATTAAATGAGGAAGAAAATGCTTCCATGCACAATAAATAAACAAGCACTGATGTCGATTTCTTCCATCGTTTATTAGGGTTATGTACTTTAAACCAACTGTCAATTTAACTTGTATGTTTAGATGAAAACATATCGTTGCTTTAAAACAAGCTTATTGTGCATTTGAAAGCAATAATTGAACTTGTATTCAATTTTAAATTGAAATATGTTTATTAACTTTATTTAGTTAATTTATTTATGCCACTGTATCTGATATAAAACTCTACCCACTCTGAGGTAGCGTTCCCCTCTCATCATTCTGTTTATACAAGAAATGCAGTTATAAGGTTAGTACTCAATTCTAATTTGATAATCACTTTAAAAAAATCAAATCATTGGCATAAAACTTCCTGAAATATTAGATTGTTGTTTTATATTAACTTAGTCTTTAAATAAAGTGTTATACTTAATTGACCTAAAATGCTCTGTATTTGTAGTATTTGCTACTAGTAATTCTTATCTACTGGTTTCATTTTCTGTCCTTTTGGGGGACCTTTTAACTTGCTTTCTTCATGAAATTACATTGTTATATTTATCAATGCTTAAATGTTATGGTGGCTCCCAAAGTGATAACTCATGACAATGTAGGCTCTAGTGGCTTGAGTGTTTGTACACACACTCTACATGCAAGTCACTACACAGTACTCACTCTGCAAGTCAGTACACACTATGCAAGTCACTACACAGTACTCGCTATGCAACAAGTCAGTACACACTATGCAAGTCACTACACAGTACTCGCTATGCAACAAGTCAGTACACACTATGCAAGTCACTACACAGTACTCGCTATGCAACAAGTCAGTACACACTATGCAAGTCACTACACAGTACTCGCTATGCAACAAGTCAGTACACACTATGCAAGTCACTACACAGTACTCGCTATGCAACAAGCCAGTACACACTATGCAAGTCACTACACAGTACTCGCTATGCAACAAGCCAGTACACACTATGCAAGTCACTACACAGTACTCGCTATGCAACAAGCCAGTACACACTATGCAAGTCACTACACAGTACTCGCTATGCAACAAGCCAGTACACACAATACAAGTCACTACACAGTACTTACTATGCAAGCCAGTACACACTATTCAAGTCATTACATAGTACTCACTATGCAACAAGCCAGTACACACTATACAAGTCACTACACAGTACATGTACACACTATGCAAGCCAGTACACACTATGCAAGTCACTACACAGTACTCACTATGCAACAAGCCAGTACACACTATACAAGTCACTACACAGTACTCACTATGCAACAAGCCAGTACACACTATACAAGTCACTACACAGTACTCACTATGCAAGCTATTACAGCATAATGAATTAATTGTACATCTATACAATTTTCAAGCTCTTCATTAAGTTCATGAGTATTTATTTGTATTTTTTATGTGTTTTAATAATGATTGTTTAAACCTTGAGGACAAGTTTGCTTTATACACTGATGTTTGAGCTTGGGAAAAGCCACTTGACTCCAATACGCAGCTCAGGCAGTCTGCAATACTCAAAGAAGTGAGGACTTTGAGGTATATAGAGAATACTAGGTCGGTGCCAAATAAAGCAAAGTTTATTTTGTGAGGCTTAGAAAATCTGAACCACGAGCCTTGGCGAGTGGTTCAGATTTTCGTGCTGAGCAAAATGAACTTTGCTTTATTCGGCACCGACCTAGTATTCGATTTATCCCATCAATTTTATTAGTTGTAAATTATTTCTTTAAAAATAGAATAGGAAAATCGAACTACATGGAAAATCCCAAAGTTATTTTAAGCAAACATTGTTTTATTATTTTAATCGTTCCGAGCCTAACACATTACAAAAAGATCAGTAACTAACCTGTTTTTCTGTTTATCATACCTCTACGTCCCCAATTTTCAGATTTTCGTGCTGAGCAAAATGAACTTTGCTTTATTCGGCACCGACCTAGTATTCGATTTATCCCATCAATTTTATTAGTTGTAAATTATTTCTTTAAAAATAGAATAGGAAAATCGAACTACATGGAAAATCCCAAAGTTATTTTAAGCAAACATTGTTTTATTATTTTAATCGTTCCGAGCCTAACACATTACAAAAAGATCAGTTACTAACCTGTTTTTCTGTTTATCATACCTCTACGTCCCCAATTTTAAAGAAATAATGAAAAAAAAACACTAAACAACTGCAGCTTTAGCGTGAAAGAACCGGGAAAGAACATGCATTGTGTCGTATGATGTGTTAATAATGTCGTCACGAGTATGCGCACTTAATATTTGTAAATAATGTTTTTTTGCTTTTTGAGTTGCATTATTATTAGCGCTATGATTGTAGCAATTTTATAGATAATTTGATAGAAAATGACTGTTCCATAACACTATTTAGTGTCTGTTCATGTCAATCTAGTCAATTAAATTTCATAGTTTTGTGTTTAAATTATTGGAGATTATATAATGCATGTTATATCAATTAAAAAGTGGTATCTCTTACAGTACAAGTAATCCAACTATTTTTCTCGTAAAGTGTAACAACTCTGTTTGTATATGAATATTGAAAAGTCACTATAGATCTAAACATTTTATGCGGCACAAACTTAGTGTAATGTTGAGTTATTTCTGTTATTCCGTAGTGTAAGAAACATACAATTGTAGATCTATATCATTGGCAGTAATTTAAATATTTGTTTTGCTTTATTTGTTGCAGTTTCTTACCGATGCAACTGTACCAACACATGTAAATAAATTTGCAACACGCTGCTAGGTTATCTGTTGTGATTTTCATGTGATTGAACAATAATCAATTAACATAAAAAAGGCATTTAATTGTTTCTATAACAAAAATGTGTTGTGTAAAAAGGTCAGTTGCCCTGGAGATGGAAACCTCTGACCCACACGAGATCCTGATCCAGAGCAGATCTAAAGGGGAGCCCTTATGGTACATGTCATTAATAAAGTGACATCTGCCTTAAAAGCAGATGAAGAATGAATTTTGTTTAAAAGAGCTTCAAAACATGTATTTACACATTTATGTATCAAGACTAATGGAAATTGTTAATGTAGTTGACAGAAATTATTGTAGGCAATATTGCTGTTACTGGAAAAATCCTTACAGTGTAAGCAAACACACCTTTCCATATGGAGAGGAAATCCAGGTTCAAATCTTGGTGGGGATCCCTTATAAGCAGCAATTCACATAATGTACATATAAATTATACAAAGAATAGTATGTGTTGTCATAGTGTATGATATTTAATATTCATATTAAAATAGATATGAAGTTTTTAATGATTTTCTCTTTCACACACATACGCAATATTTTTATGTATTTTTACTTGATGTGATTTATCATTAGTATAAGGACACTATCATTTGCTTCACGCTACAAAAACGGCCTATCACTCTGTCCTGGCAATTAATTATAATTATTACCCTTTTTTACTTTAAAAAGAAAAGGGTTTGTTTTCAACAAGTGTGCATCTTTGTTTCTACTACATAATCTGATATTCATATCTTCAGAATCTTAATATAAGGCAATTACAGAAAAAATGTGATTTTCATGAAGTATTTGTGTCAGTTTTCATGTGCAGTGCTCTTGGAAAGTGCAGCGAGTTGACCTTTCTGGAACAGGTGCTCACCCTTCAGTTGGCTCAATTGGTAGAGCCAAAGTCACTGCCAGGGCTCATGAAAAGGACAGACGCCCTGGAGATGGGAACCACTGACTCACATGATCAGTTTCCCATCTTGAGCAGCACTAAAGGCAACCTCATTAAAGCCTACTTTCTGAAATACATCAGTGTGCAGAGCTTATACGTCAAGTTGAAGACTTACTATTCATCTCATGGACAGTGATAAAATATTGAAACAAAACCGTATTATGACTGAAAAATCTAAACAAAAACAAAATATGTTGTTGCCTTATACCAGTGTCATGGCACACTGGTCGCTTTACTATATGCTGCAATAAATTGCTTCTTTTTAAGGATGAGGCTTTGTTGACTGCTTTAATAAATATATAATGTAAAATTACCTGCTCAACTATGAAATTATGTGAATTAAATATTGTGTACAACTACTGTTGGCCTCATTAAAAAACTCAATATGAAGCTTCATTTCTAAATATTTTCGCAAAAATTATGTCCCGGTTCTAATCAGTGACTTCTTTGATTAGCTAATGTTTAACGTCTGTTCAGTTTAGTTGCTTTTTTGATCAAGTAAGTTATTTAGCAAATACTGTTCTACTCATTTTGCTTAGAATAAAGTTACTGTTAAAAATGAATCAGATATCTTAGATGAACAATGTCTTATGTTGTTTTTTTTTAATTAAAATCTCTTGTCATAAGTATAGTTTTCAAAATTTCATATGTATTGCGCACAATGTTTGTTCATTCGAATTCAAGTGATTCAACAGTATATAAATTAATATTTAATAAAAACAGCTTTAGTTGAATATTTATGCCGCCCTTCGAAGAAGAGGGGGTATATTGCTTTGCTCATGTCGGTAGGTCTGTCGGTCCGTCCACCAGGTGGTTGTCAGACGATAATTCAAGAACGCTTGGGCCTAGGATCAAGAAACTTCATAGGTACATTGATCATGACTCGCAGATGACCCCTAGCGATTTTGAGGTCACTAGGTCAAAGGTCAAGGTCACTTTGACCAGAAATAGTAAAATGGTTTTTGAATGATAACTCAAGAACGCATACGCCTAGGATCATGAAACTTTATGGGTAGATTGATCATGACTTGCAGATGACCCCTATTGATTTTGAGGTCACTAGATCAAAGGTCAAGGTCACGGTGACCCGAAATAGTAAAATGGTTTCCGGATGATAACTCAAGAACGCATACGCCTAGGATCATGAAACTTCATGGGTAGATTGATCATGACTCGCAGATGACCCCTATTGATTTTGAGGTCACTAGGTCAAAGGTCAAGGTCACGGTGACCCGAAATAGTAAAATGGTTTTCGGATGATAACTCAAGAACGCATACGCCTAGGATCATGAAACTTCATAGGTAGATTGATCATGACTTGCAGATGACCCCTATTGATTTTGAGGTCACAAGGTCAAAGGTCAAGGTCACGGTGACCCGAAATAGTAAAATGATTTTCGGATGATAACTCAAAAACGCTTTTGCCTAGGATCATGACACTTCATAGGTACATTGATCGTGACTCGCAGATGACCCCTATTGATTTTCAGGTCACTAGGTCAAAGGTCAAGGTCACAGTGACAAAAATCGTATTCACACAATGGCTGCCACTACAACGGACAGCCCATATGGGGGACATGCATGTTTTACAAACAGCCCTTGTTATTGATGTTTTGGCTATTCGGCCTTTTTTACACTTACACATTATTTCTATACAATTGCTTATAGAATTGAATTACAGATTGATATTATTTGACTAATTTTACAATTATTGCATTCTACTGATTAATATACACAATCGAATAATTTACATGTAACTGAAAATCAAGAATAAATACAGTTACTAATTGTTACGAGTTATTACGGATTAAGTTCATATTGTATATTTATGTACATATATATCTTGTATAGTTGGTTGCTCATTCGACGATGCAGCCTGTTAAGCTTATAAAAGAAGGTCACTCGCTGAATGCCAGATATTTCCAAATCTATCATTTACATTTGATTGACTGCATATCTTAAATATAATTAACGGGTACTTCAAATATAGAAACGTTTTAAAAAATAAAATGGGTATCGTAAGGAAAAAATAATCATAAGGTCCGTTTTGCGATAGATGTCTGCAGTCGAACTTGAATTTTATTATTATAATAACCGTGTAAATAAAAACTAAACTTAAATAGTGTCATTAACGATAATCGAGTTTTTTCTCTCTATATATATTTCATTCAAAACCATGTACTACTGTAAATGATGTACTGTGCACTCGAAGTGTCACATTAACAATTATTTACAATTATGAAGTAAAATATTTCGTTTATAAAATCGTACCCTTTGTGATAAGCAATCATGTTATAAATACTTTAAAAGCTTAAGTAAAAATTAACGAATAAACAGACACCTGTTCTCATTGATCAGCTATCGCGTGTGCATCTAATAGCTATTGCATGCGCACGTTATCACTCTTACGTGCACACGTAATAGCTATCGCATGCGCACGTATTAGCTATATCATTCTCACATAGAAACTATAGCATACTCTCGTAATTTTATTGCGAACATGATCAGCAATATCGCCTGCGTATGTAATACTATCAAGAGCGCACGTTATAATAGTGTAAAGCACATAATAACTTTAGTGTGTGCACGTGATAACTATCGCGAACTCGCGTATTTACTATCACTAATGAAATAGCTCTCTTAATATCGCTGAACCATTACAACCCAGTTTCAGCATATCGGTCCTGTATGGCGCACTCACGACCTCCAAGATATACACAGAACGCAAAGGTGCTCGTTATGCAGTCGCCGGCAACGTTTTGCGCAGTGACTAGGCATAATACGCCATGTCGCCGCGATTACTTTGACCTTATATCAAATAGGGTCGCCTTTCAAATACATTGAGTATGACGTCTGCAAGAGGCACTGAAGAGAGTGCGCATGGAACGCCGTAGAAACACATCTTTGGCATCGTTATCTCTGCAGGCGCTGTATAGACGCGCTAGAAAACCCTTAGGGTCGGAGCCATCGGCGTGTTGTGTTAGCGTCCTTCAAACCTGCTTATACGCCAATAAGATGTCAGAAAGCAGCCACTAAACCAACATACATATGGATATATTAAGCGTCTGTTAAAAGCTTGCTTATCAACATTGCAAATGCATATGTATATTTATATGTTTTAACTTAAGACATTTTTAAATACATGTAGACATGTCGACCTGTCATACGCTGTCATTAGTGACAGGTCGCATTGTCCTCAGTGATGGGTCACAGTGTCCTCTGTAATCGGTTGCCAAAAAATAAAAATAAGCTTTTCTTGGGTCCTGCGTCCCTTTTCACAAACAGTTAGTCTGAATCCGATACTTAAATACGAGTAACTAAAATGTGAGACATCTTCAGCTAGAAAATTGTTTTACTCTACCAGGTCATCTTAGTGTTGTCAACACTATGATTTATTTGATGTTTTTTGACAATAATATAACTTTATATACGCTATATAATTCCTTTGAGTCTTAAATAAAAATCTGTATCTTTATGAAAATGATGAAGTTGTGAAATAGTACGTGATTTTAAATCATATTGCCCTCAGATAGTGCATTATATGCGGAAAAGGTACGGCGTCTGCGCAAGGCGGCCCCAGTGGTATTCGTCACTGCTGTAAGTTTAAAGGAACTCATAGCAAGCAGATTACTTCACAGCTCTTGTCAATTTGTGTATGCATTTAATAGCGGTGGGTAATTATTATTAATTATTGCGCACGTTATCACTCTTGCGTGCACATGTAATAGCTATCGCATCCGCACGTTATAGCTATATCGGTCTCACATAGTAACTAACGCGTGCGCTCGTAATTTTATTGCGAACATTATTAATACTATCGCCTACGTATGTTATATACACACTATGTAAGTCATGAAATTCATACTGCAAGTCACTATACTGGCATAAAACTTTAAAGTTACTAAATTTGCATAAAACTTTGCAAGTCACTACAGTGGCGCACACACACTATTTAAGTCATGAAATTGGCGTGCAGTGATACACACTAGGCAAGTCACTACACTGGCATAAATCTTTGGAAGTTACTACATTGGCATAACATTATGCAAGTCATGAAATTGCTATACATTGATACACACTAGGCAAGTCACTACACTGGCAGAAAACATATGGGCGTTACTACATTGGCATACAAACTATGCAAGTCACACACAGTGACACACACTATGTAAGTCATAAAATTGGCATACTCACTAGGCAAGTCACTAAACTGGCATAAAATGTATGGAAGTTACTAAATTGGTATACAAACTATGCAAATCACTACAGTGGCACACACACTATGTAAGTCATGTAATTGGCATTCACACTAGGCAAGTCACTACACTGGCATAACAAACTATGGAAGTTATTACATTGGCCTATGTATGTACGCACACTTTTTGGCAGTAGTATAGTGAAGTTCGCTTTTTTCAGTAAATCTAAGTGCGTTTCGTAATCAAGAGATGTGTTGAGTACCCTACACATATCTAAAACTGAACTATTATTCATATTGCCAAGTCATTCTTGTTTAAATGTATCTATAATTCTACATTTTAATTTACATAAAAACGATTTTCTACTAACCGTATTTGCATTTTCCAATATATAAGAAAATCCATAATCATTTTTCAACTTTTTTTACATAAGATACCCAATTTGTATACCCTTTTTTATTACAAACTCTGATTGCTTGATTATACACAGTTTGTATGATAATATTTTCTCTATTAAAGGGGCCTTTTCACAGATTTTGGCATTTTTTAACTTATTCATTAATGCTTTATATCGATAAATGTAAACATTGGATCGTAAAAGCTCCAGTAAAAAATCAAGAATAAAATTAAAAAAAGGAAAAGAATATTGCCCGGACCAGGTTTCGAACCAGTGACCCCTGGAGTCCTGACAGAGTCCTGAAGTAAAAACGCTTTAGCCTACTGAGCTATTCCGCCGAGTACATATACTTGAAGTATTTTATACCTTATATAAGCAATCTTCGTAGTTTCACAAAATTTAACGACAAAAACAGAACTCTCCAAATTATTCAATCGTTTCGCGTTGCAACGCTTTATAATTTTTAGGTTTTAAAATCGTCAAAAGATGCATATAATGGCTATATTAGACCATGGTAAATGTTCAGTATTACTGTTTCCTCACAAATATCATAACTAAAACGAAAACTTGCGAATCTGAAACAACTTTTTTCAATTTTGTCAATTTACCAAAGCGTGAAAAGATCCCTTTAACAACTTAAAGCCAATATTTTACAATACGAACATATATATTACATACAGTGGGTGTCCACCTAATACTCCATACAGCGTGGCATTACATGTATTGATTTTAACATTTAACAACCTTTTTGCAAAATTTTAATGAATTCGTCAGTCTGTTTATCCTGACAGAACGACTTATCGGGAGATCTGCTATGCAGCTTTTTACATCGTGAATTACAATAAAAAATGTATTCACACGCATTTTAATGATACAAAATACTACGGGAAATAATTTGAAATTCAGTGCACAGTAATAAGACACGAAAACATGGTTATATCGTTTGATACGTATGTCGATTGAATAAAAGAACAATCTAAATTTAAAAAACGCTTGCCATTGATTCATATAAGCTCGTGAGTCCGCCATATATCGGTAGATGGCTGTATGCGATGGACATCAACTTTTCAAACAGAACGTCATGGAGAAGATTTAGTAATGCTTTGTTTGTGATGTCCATGGCTCTCAAACATACTCCGGAATAACACGATATTACACGCAATGGTTATGAGGGATGGAATACCTTTATCCCGATTTTTCGTTCATGGCAATTACCCTGCTTAAGATTTCATTTTAAATAAAGATCGCAACTATGTTAATAGTAACTATGAACACATTTATTGGAAAATACTTACGTCCCATATGGGCACCATAAACTAATATTATATGTCGAGACATTCATACAATTATTAAACTATAGCACTTCACAAAGAAAAAGAAAAATGTTAAAATAGGTAAAAATATCCATACATTTTGAATAAAATCTATGCCCATTACTTTTCGTTCTAAAATCGAAATTCAATATTCATTTTAAACACATATATTTTACTCAAATTGTTTTGTAAAATATACAGATTTGTCCTGAGAAGTTTGCAAATTAGTGTTATTTTATGAAATCTTTATACATAATTGATATGCGCATGACAAGTTACAAACACATAGGATAAGGATAGGCATCAAACAACTGCAAATTAAAAGATCTCTGATCGGGGTGTTGCCAAATGATCGTTAACTAACTAAACTTTGGATTAAAGAAATTAACACGTTAAGATTAATGAAGAAACGTAACTATTTTATCCAGTAAATTCAATTACACATTTTAATTATTGGGATTTTTTAAAATAAATATTTGGCCAGATTGTTATAGAAAAGAATGTTTTCACGCCTTTTTATTTGCAATAAAATATTTATTGGCAAAACATTTAATGGTTATTTTTGTGTGAAAAACAATTGACAGTCATCAGCAGGTATTAGACGCTGGTTAGGATGTTTGAAGAAATTACTTTCGAACCAGTATTAAGAAGTCACAATAATACGTGTTATTTGTATTTTACGTGTGTTCAATATTTATCAATAGTTGCGTTTTCTCTTTAATGTGCAAGAGCGAACAGTCCCTGCAAGGGTGTTATGTAGTCAAGCCTAATAAATGCCATGTGCGCATCTAGTCCGAATGTGAGTATCGCATAGTTCCAGTTTTTACTTACAAATCTACTGTAAATAATTATGCAAAGATAATGTTAAAAAGCCAATAAAATACTTTGTGTACCGTTAATCAAATATAACATATACATGTAGTGCTGATTGTGGACCAAGGTTCTTTCTTAACGTTTTTTCACATTACATAGTTATGTATGCTTTCCAATTTATTTTCACGTACGTACATTAACTTATTTGAATAGCTTACAGATTTCAGCTCTCTTTATTAAAGGTACTTCGCACCCGGATTTGCGCCCAAATCCGATTTGTTTATATGTGTATAAAAATAATATATACTGCATCGAATGGATTATCAATATATGATGTACATCAAATGTTTTTATAAGTAAAGTATTTTAAGAAGAACATTTAGTTGCGAAAAAAAAACAATTGAATAAAATGAGGCTCGAAATCAAGATCTTTGGATCTGCAGGCAATGCGTAACGCTTGGCTTAATTGCTAATAAGAATGACTGTATAAATTTATGAGCTACAATCAAGTACATTAAGTTACATAAGTGTCTTGGTAATCCTCAGTATCCACGACTCAGCGACACAATCAAATGAATGCCAGATCAATGTTGTCGGATTAATACTTTTCTACACAAACAACAATCAAAGCGACTTATGTTGTATAAATATGATTTGATTATTTTCTTTAAAAAAATACTACACGTTTATCAACATCCTGGCATCACCCGTTATCCATATCAGCTTATGGATTACCGGTTCAGCTTAATGGGTTATTTCATCGCCCAGGTAATTGGAGTTTGAAAAACGTAGGGTGACGTTTTAGGATCTGGAATTACAAAAATATCAATGACGTTTAAGGAATCGGAACTGACTAATATAAAAATATCAACAAAATGTCCCCGTTCATCAACTAATCCTGAATGCAACTTATCTTTTTAAAGTTGTGTTTTACGTTGATATAAGAATGCGTGTTGTATTTTTGTTGTTGTTTTTTTATAACTTTGTTTTTATAATGACAAGCTGTGTTTCCAGTAAAACCCGGATATGATAAAGTGACTATGAAAGAATTATTAATTCGATATAAAGGTAACGTTGTAAAGGGGATCCTCTTAGGTTTCTAAAATATGCAACATTATTGTTTTACAGTATCAGATTAACACTTTTATTAGCGTCCATAGTAAGAATAAGCTCTATCATTGCTGATGCCCAATTATGTTTACCAAAAATTGGGGAAAATAAAAGGGGTCATAAAAGCAATATTTGTCAACGGTTCTTCATTAAAATAATACTGCTGTAAAGGGGATTTTTTTGACGCTCCAAAAGTATGCAAAAGTAATATGTTTGCAATATTAAAAGCGACTAGTAATACAACTTATACGAACTTCGGACGAACTTTACAGCTCACATCTGATATTACAAACATATTACTTTTGCATTAAGATTTGAATGCAACGAAATATTTACCGGTACTTATATGTATTAATAAATCATTTGGTAAATACAAATGTTATGGAAATTCCAAGTATTGTAAGATTAAATAAATTTTATTAACTTGCATTTACTACATTTAATTATGAAAACATAAATTTCACAATTTGGAAACTCCACGACTCGGTTTTTTTTTACAAATATTGAAAGTTCGCGACTCATTTTTTCACAAAACTGAAGAATTCGCGACTCATTTTCACAAATTAGCGGCCAACGTCCGCTTCCCAAAATCAGAAACAGCCCTTGTTTCTGCTATCATCGTAGGAAGAAATATGGCTTATTTATGTTGTATTAATTTCCATTTCAGTTTGACTACTGAATATGACTAATATTCGCGAATATAAACCCGAGTTTACAGAAATGAATGATATTTTCATTATTATTTAGAGTTTCAAATCATTGTACTCTTGAACAGCTAGATCTAATAATTATTAGCACTTACTCATTCGCACAATACAAAAAAAATGTAAAAATTAACACTCGTTTCATAAATAATGATAATTAAGTCAAATGAGAGCTCGAATATACGAATTTGAGTGACATTTTTTATTATTATTTTGTTTTCTCATTTTGAATTTTACATTAAACAAGAACACTGAACTATAAATACACACCAAAATTCGTTGATTTTGGACCAACTCGTAGAAGTTTTGACACGCAGCCTTGGAGCGTTCAAGTTCATGATTCTCCATAATTTACTTTAAGAACTCACAATATCAGTGTTTGGTATTAGCTTAAATTTAATGAATATCTATACGCGCACAAATATGAATTTCCTAACGCGCTTCACACATTCTAGATTCTTAATCTCAAAAATAGCGAAATAGTATTCACGTAATTGCCCCATGAATATTCGTGCACTCAAGAAATGACTTCATAAGTGAGTATGCTCAACACTTTAAAAAAATCTTTTCTGTTTCGGTTTTGCACTGATATGTAATGTAAATTATAATCGTCTATAGCAGGAGTAAATTAAAATCCTAAATGTTATAAAATATCATTCATATTCGTATACATGTACTTTGTGCTTATCGCACTCTTACAGATATGACTTTCGTAGGTGAGAGTTTATAAAACTGATCAAGCTTCTACTTTTATCATTTATCTACCCATTTATACAATATCTATTAATATCATATTATATATGTGTACTGTGCTCGGGAACCTTACCGAAAAGAAAGGCGCAACTTCAAAAACGTCTTTCTCGTACATAAACTGGATCGTTTTATATCCAGAATACGAAAAACACTGAGTACAGAACCCTTACACAAATAATCGGACAAGTACTTTGTCTGGCTAGGTCCCACTACTAAAGGCATTGTTAGTTAAATAAATCACACACAACAATTCGAGCACAAGGTCAATTAACACACTTTATATCATATAGATTTAAAAAATGTTTGAGCAATATATATATATATACATGTATATATATACATATCTATAATGTATATATAGTCGTGAGCAAAGCTAGAGTTGTATTGCAGTTATGATTGTTTCATCATAAAATAACCTTCTTATTTAAGTATTTGGATCGGAACGGTTTGACAACAAGTTGTATATCTACTAATTATACTTCATGGAATATCGAGACTTTGAACAAGTGCGTGTATAAACGGCTTTGTTTGTCTGATCAATCTAATAAGTATCTCTTGAAAACCATAGCGTCAAGTAGTTATATTTTGAGATTATTTCAAGTAGTGGTTGTCAGGAAAATGTGTGTGTACATGTAGTGAAAACTAGTGTGTATAAATGTAGTGAATCACCCGGTGCTTTTTTCAGAAGCGTGTATGTAGTGGGTAACATGGTAAAATATAAGTTTTTAAAAATACCTTCAATTGAAATAATAAAATCATCGTTCAGTAAA